>NC_089859.1:39909055-39949055 GCF_036373705.1 Amia ocellicauda | reverse complement strand
TATCCTATTATATTCAAAATGATCTTTGTTGAAATATTGCTTTCGAACTGTGTGATTACCAGATTAAAGACAAAAACAAAACATAAACAAAGAGGAGAAAAAAATAATGTCCAGTAATTAAGTTTGTGAAACTTCAATGTATGCTCACAGTTTTTATTTTTTTATCAAATTAAATCGTTAAGGTCTACAGTCTCATTTATTCTTGAAATAGTATAATTGCAAAAATTAACTTGTCAAATGTTCCAATGCAGTACACTAACTGGAGCATAAGTCCATAGTCACAGTGTGTTTTTTCCAATTCAACACTGGGCTCTGTGGGATACTGATGGCTTCTATGTGGAAAAGTACCGGGGTGAGCAATTGAATGTAAAATGACAGCATGAAATATGATGATTATAGTTATACAAAAGGCACATTTATGAATTTTGCAGATAACTGTCATATTTTTTTTCAGCTGTTATTTGCCCCTGCTTTGTTAACTTAATGCCTTTGGTGATGTTCATTTGAAGAAAGGGTGAAAGTTGTATTTTTAATTACCTTGATACTTGTATGCACACCGCTTGTTTTCTATTCCTGAAGACTAATGACACATCCCTCATTGGCTGAACAAAATCAGTGTGTGTGTATGTATATGTGTATGTGTGTGTATATATCTATATATACATATATATATATATATATATATATATATATATATCTATATATATATATATATATATATATATACACATAACATATTATAATTTCATATATTTGCATTGTTTCTTTGTATTGTTATTTTTTTCCAATAGCTCCATGAAGTGGCAAATAGTACCTTCATTGTTGTGTTTTGGCTTTCTGACTGTTTTCTAAAAGGTGGGGAAAGCTAACCTATAGTTAAATTTCAAAAGATTACAGCTAAGCATAAACAAGCTTCTTGAAAATATTGAAAAAGCATTATGAAACTCATAATAAAATTCATATTAATGAAATCTGGTGGTTTAAGAACAGTATATTGTATGTAAATCTCACAATTGAAAGAAGAAAGTATATGGTTTGAGTATTATTTACTGAGTAAGGTACACTATATTACAAGTAGAGAATGTCTGCTAGTTTGGAGTCAAACAATCATATATTGTTTGAGCAATTCAGGTAATTTTGTCAATTTTGAACTTGTTTTCCTGCCCGGGAAAAGCCCCATGTGTACATGTGAAGAAGAGTCTAGACTTCTATTTGTTAGGAACTGTGACAATACTGCCCTGAATCAAGTTTGGTCAAGCATTCACAGATACAGATAAAGCGCTACAGAATGGTACACTTTAAAGCTGCACTATTAATTTTTTTAATAGCTACTCCTGCACCATTGATGTGGGAAGGGGAAAAAATGGCAAATTAAGCTTGGAATGTTTAGTTGCAGCTGATGGGCCTACAAATATTTACCACCAATTAGTATGAAGTCTAAAGATAACACATAGAATAAGGAAATTTAGAGCAAGTGTCACCCGGGGTTAAATGTGATTAGTAGTTAAAATAGCAATCGTGAGTTTAGAGCATTTCTCTTTGGAGTTATTTTATAAAAATGCTGTATTTTCTAAGCATTATAAAGTGTGCAGTAATATATATATATATATATATATATATATACAGTGCCTATAGAAAATCTACACCCCCTTCAAAGTTTTTCACATTAATTGTTTGTCATTAATTAAAATTAGGATATTTTTCCACTGATCTACACACCATACTCTACACTATTAAGGGGAAACGTGATGTATGAGATATTAATATATATATTAAAAATACAAATACTGAAACATCATAATTGGATAAGTCTCCACCCCCCTGAGTTAATACATGATGGAAGAACCTTTAGCAGTGATTACAGCTGTGAGTCTGTTGGAATAGGTCTATACCAACTTTGTACACCTATATTTGGCAAATATTTCACCATTCTTCTTCACAAGTCAGTCCCCGCTGAAGAGAAACATCCCCCAAATATGATTCTGCCACCACCATGCTTCACAGTAGGGATGGTGTTCTTTGGATGATGCACTGTGTTGGATTTGTGCACTTTTGGGATGTTGTTGTCATACACTTTGACCAGTCTTTGCCATAAAAGCACGTAGCTCTTGCAAAGTTGCAATGCGTCTCTTGGTAGCCCCTCTGATCAGTCCCCTTCTTGCTCTTTCCACTTCTTGACAATGCTCCAAGGGATGTTCAAGGCCTCTGATATATTTTTATACCAATCTCCTGATGCTTGCCTTTCAACAACTTTGTCCAGAAGCTCTTTTGCAGCACCTTGGTGCTCATGGTTGAGTCTTTGTTTGAAATGCACTACCCAGCATAGGGAACCTAAAGGAACTGCTGAATTTATCCTGAAATCCTGCGAAGCACTACAATTTAACACAGGTGGAATTCTTTACAATTGCTATTACAAGGGGATGGACACGTATCCAACCATGTTATTTTAGTTTTTATTTTGAATGAATCTTCTAGAACCTTCGTCACCTGGAAGTTGTGTGGTAGGATGTGTTGATAAATGAAAAAGAAAAACGTTTTAATGCATTTTAATTCCAGGCTATAATGCAACAAAAGGTAAACATTTAAAAGGGGGTGTAGACGTATATATGTGTATGTGGGGGTGTGTGTATATTTAGCCTATACATTAAAAGCTTGAACATTTTAATTAATATTCTTTCGACAAGCAAACCTCTCCTCCCTCTGAATAGATTATTGTCACTTTTTTTTTCCTTTGCTGTAGCACATTTAATCATAAATATTTACATTTTGGTTTTGTAGTGTTTAAGACTGGTCAGATATTAGCAATAACATAAAATGATCATGGTGCCTTGCAAAATTAACTAAACTAATACAAGAATCTGTTTTGTATTAAATTATATAGACCAATTGAAATGAAAATATTTGTTATCATACACTACATACAAATACCATTCTGCTTTCTTTGGACAAGCAGCCTAACGCCTAATGGATGTTTTTGCCCCCTAATCATTTTGCTTCAAAATAACATTTTACAATCATATACCATATATATGGAAAGAGTGAGAGAGAGAGAAAGTATGACTGGGTTGGGTAGCAAAAACAATTTAGTTTCATTATCCATTTAGTTTGTTTGTGGTTTCTGGCCACAGCACCACTCAACACTGCAATTGAAACTAAAGACGGCGCTGTGAGAGCAGGAACCAACACTGTTTGTCCTCCCAACATTCATTTTCTTTCTGCTTCATATGCCAGTATGGAAGCGCTTAATGGTTCACAGTTGTGTAAGTAAGAAATAATTTCTCATTAACTCAAGTGTGGTAGTATTGAAACCCAAAGCGGTTCTCTGATATAAAACGTCATGCCACACACTGCAAGAAAACTGTATTTTCAGTTAAGAAACAAATAATAACAATTTGCTGTACTTTTTGTGTTTTCTCCATCATATCATTTAAATTGATGCTGAAATTAATAAAGTAGTTGAAATGGGATTTATTTCAGAACTAAACTAAAATGATCAGTCTATTGGTGCAGGGGCCTTTTTAGGCTAATATTATGGTTTGAATTGCACTGTAATAGGTACATTTGAATTTCTAATGTTTTATGCATTGTACTGAACTGTATTTTTGCACTTTGTATTGGGCTTACATTATCGCCCTGGATAAGGGTGTCTGCTAATAAACAAACAAATAAATAAATAATAAAAATGTATAATGTATGGAATTGTAATTGAGAAGGTAGGCTTACATAAGTATCTGTTGTCATTTTATTTTATTGTACATTTTTTAATTTAACACAAGTTGCATCAGAAAGAGCAATGCACAGAAAATATCTCAGATTTACAGAGCCTTTGCAGATTAATATTATATTTAATAACTATGGTAAAAATATGAAAATATTAAACATTCTGAACTAACAGAAAAAACAGAAACAGTCTTTAAAAACATTCACAAAGACAGTTTGAGTTTGCTGACTATTTTTCTGGAATAATTGTGTAATATTATTTTACAAAATATTTTTTTCCTGCATTTTGGAAATTGTGTTCTCAAATGAACACAATTTCATCAATTTCAAAAGCTTTCATCAGGTTTATTTGCTTTTTACTTGCCTTATTTTTTTAATCATGCAAAAGATGATTCTTATTTATAACATTAGATATTGGATAGTCCAACACTTTGGCATTATTTTAATGAATGTTGGAATGCTGTCACACAAGCTAAATGAAAGGATAAAACATCTAAAGGATATACTGTGAGAACACGGTATAATTCTACTGTAAATTCTGTGCTTGGTTTGGTTGAGGAGTGTATATTTGAATTTCTATTTAATTAGATTGCATACATTTTAATTTAGATGTATGTAAGTTGTTTCAGTGTTTTTGGTTACACAACCTGCAGGCCCAAAGCTAATCACTGTGAAAACCTGCTCCATTAAATCTAATTGCAATGCTTTGGTTTTGGCCTGTAGTATAGTGCTAGCAGCCTGGTGGATTCTTTATATAATATATTAAAAAAAGAACAAAAAGGAAAAATGAAATACCTGTGGTATTGGAATTGAATCACTATCTGATAGTAAAAAAAAAAGGTTCTCTTGAATGTCACTAAATATTATGCTTCTTGGACTGAATGCTTACAGGTTTTCTGCACATATTCAGATAGTAGTCGAACTCTAGGCAGTAACCTCCACGAATCCAAAACAGGATGATATATGATAGGAGAATAGTTAAAGGCTGGTGTTTATTTCTCTGTATTTGTTCATAATTTGTTACTAAATGAAAAATATAATATATAACTTTATATAAGTATGTTTCTGTTCATTTTATTTTGTATGAAAAACACACATTTCATGACAGTTTCAGTCTTTAGGATCTTTAATTCCATCTGTCTTTCAAAAGGTCTAATTAGCTTTAAAATACATTGCCATTTTACAAAGTATGCAACAATGGTTAATTTGTGGCTCCTTTGTAGAAGATAGTGATAAGATAATTATTAACATGCTTTTACCACAGCAGATACAATAGTAGTGGTTAATCTTGTGACTGAAATATAACAGAACAAACAAACAGAAAAATAAACAGTCAGATTTATTGCATCACTTTAGGTTAATAAACCTTTAGTTATGAAGATTGTTTGCCTCTGTTATTACATAAATGCATAGCCTTCAATATGCCTTTCATTCATTTTCTTTAAAACAATGTGCTTTTTATTCTTTTATTTATTTATTTTACTTTTATAAAAAAAAAATGTATTTCCTGTAAACACAGTTTGTTTTCTGATGCAGTGGCTTAAACATTCACAGATATGCCATCGGTAACATTGTGAAGGTGACACTTTGCAGTTGTTTTTCATGCAGAGCCCTGCCATGTTATGCCATGATCATGTTAAATAAACCCTAAAAATGTTAATTAAACCTTTTTGAAACATCCAAACACACAGCTACTGCCTAACGCTACCTATCTGAAAGCATATGAGGACTTCGCTAACTAAACAATTTGCTACTAATAACAATGAACTTATGCTGAGACTGCTCTCTAGAAACATTAAGATGTCAAAATACCATAGCTTTGCTGTAACTGCATTAAAAAAATATAATTAAAAGTCATTAATTATTGTAGTAGTTAGTATATATTTAACATCAACATTATATGATTTATTATTTATTCATTATTTATATATATGGCTGACAGTTTTACGATCGTGTATTGATTTTTTTTTTTTTTTTTTTTTGGCAATAAAGTCAGCCATGAAATAAAAATCCTTTCAGTTGTGGTCTGACAAAGACACTTCCATACTCCAGTGCAGCAAAAAGTTTTACAAGAAAGGAGTTGCATATAATATTATTATTAGTATTATTGTTATTAGTATTTTTATTATTAATAATAATACATGTTGTATGTCTGAACATATTTCATTTATGATTGTTTTGATCTCCATCACAAAATTAATCAAAAATAGGCAAGAAGAATTGGGGTATCCCTTCTCGTATAACTGAGCTCCTCCTGGCATGTTGGTTGAAAAACATTTGTAAGCTAGTGGTGTAAATTTAACTGGTCAGACCAACATAGTTAAGAATGTAATCTCAAAATTAACACTACTACTACTACTACTACTTATAATATTTTTCCACATAATAATATCTTCTTAATGCACTGTTTTTCTTGTCTCAAATACATTTTGGCAAATATGAAAATATATTATAGTGTTAAATCAATTGGCTAAATAAAGAAGTTATACATTTTCTACTGGCAAACAGGTTTAAGAAGAGATTTAAAACTATTTATTGAAAGATTTGGATATCCCTCTTTATCACCTTCCCTGAGGTAGCACTGAATTCAATCCACGATGCTAGAGAACATTTCTAAACACTTGCTTTTACATTCTTACATGTGCGAATAATAATAATAATAATAATAATAATAATAATAATAAAAAGTTTAGACATGTTTTGTATGTCCTTTTAATTAACCTTAAGTTAAATAACATTTAAAGAAATAGGCTGAATGATTTTAGATTGTAAGAAGAGTTGCTGGATTGTGATAAAAGGGTTCAGCATATTGTGAGTCCTTAAACCTTGCCGTTTACTGACATTACTCCCTCTTTCCATTAATCCTGGTTGGTGAGGCCCAGTATAAAAAAAGGGCTACTCCTGCATTGACTGCTGTGTGAATTCAGACATAACTAATAATTACCTGTATTATCATAATAAATATGCTACTTAAATTCACACTTTTGATAACTTATGTTTCTCAATAATGGTTTATTTTACAAATTTAAAAATACTGGTCAGTTTAGTGTAAAATTATACTGGGTTCCAAAACCAAATATTACAAATAATCCATTTCAAGAACAGATCTTTTATTGTCTCTCCAGTTTTTTTTCTAGATAATTTCATACCTTATACAGGAGTTAATGGTTAATAATAGCACCACATATATGGCTCATAAATGGCTCATTGCTTTGTACAAATAATTTAAAATTAAATGTTTGCAGTTTCAAAAGTCAAAAGAAAAGAAAGTGCCTTGATGCATCAAGCCTTGTTTAGAATTCGCTGCTAAAGGAGTCACTTTTGCTAAGGAAAGGCAAAACAATTACAGGCTGGACTTACATTTGTTAAGTGTTTGATAAAGATGTATATTTCATATCTTTACTTAATTTGGGAGGTATTTTCACAGCTCCCTGCATTAATCAATGCTGCCATGTCCATCACTTCAAAGGATATATAATAAACGTGCATATACATTTTACTATTGACATGGCTTTAACTGGTCTTCTTTTTTTAACTGAAATGATTAGCCTACTTTAGTGTATATTACTTCTTCAGTGTATATTTTTGTATAATTGCATGTTACATGTGCTAGATTTATTACATTCGTGTAATTTTTTTATTTCTTAAATTTAGTGCTTTATTGGCGTTCAAATGCTATTTATTCACACCGTTGTGCAGTATAACATTCCATATGTTATTTGACTACACAATAGGTTTGCCAAGTGGCAAACCAGAGTTTTGTCTAATTTTTGAATTACAGTTCTGAGCTACGAAAGGTTTTTCGGCTCTAATGATGACGTCAAAATTGACTTGAAAGTAAATCATTTAGTTGTCAGTGGTACTTTATACTGGTGTGTTACACTGAATTTTAATTGCCTGTATAGTGTAACAGTCAATCAGCAGCAGAAACCACAATAAACACCACTACAAAGGTGAAACAGACTTTTTTGTTTTTGTTAGATTTTTTTTTTCTGTGCAGTCCACGCTGGTGTTTTATTTGTTTATTTATTTATTTATCTTTGTATTAAACTGTGGATTTTTTATATTGATATCATACATGTTCCATAACAATTGTGAACATACTACTAATTCTTCTTCTTCTTCTTCTTCTTCTTCTTCTTCTTCTTCTTCTTCTTCTTCTTCTTCTTCTTCTTCTTCTTCTTCTTCTTCTTCTTCTTCTTCTTCTTAATGTGTATACATTACTCTGAATTGTCTAAAAGCTGTGCACAAAGTTTGCATATTTAAAAATATACTGAACTAATAACTGTAACAAAAAAACAATAGTAAAGAACACAAATGTCAGTTAACCTTAAGTAGCCTGACTGAATAAAGGAGCCTTCACAGAAAACATTCAAAAGGATCTTGTGTGAGGAAATCTGTCTAAAAGCATGATGTCATTCTAGGTGTACTTACCTCTTGAGTTTTGCTACAGATAAGCTTAACCTGCCGAAATGAATTAATTATATTTTTCTTGCATGTTATCTGTGTTAATCATAGACGGATGCTATATTCTTCTTGGTTCCGAAACATTATCAAAATAATAAAATAACATGTGCTTAATCATTTTTAAAGCTTTAATCTGTAATTCATCAGATCTGTATTATTATTTTTGTACTACTGCTTGTGCAGAGCTTTCATACTTTTATTATAGATATGATCTGTTCTATTTATCATTGTAAGATGTGGTATGGCATTTTGATCTAAGATTGAAACAGTGGTCAAATTGCAAAAAGTTTAACAACCTGTGCTTCTGTGTTGTACAAAATGTGTTTACAAACGATGGGAATGCCTATTCATTTTTAATAAAAGGACTAAAATGCTAATAAATCAATGCACTGTAAGTAATAGGAAATGCTTCAAGAAGTAGCCATGAAATAGATTTGATTTTTGCAAAATAATGCACGACTGGATATTGGCCATACATTGATTATGTCCAGGATGAATGGATTTATACGAACTATGTCCTTTTATTTGTCACCCTGGGTACTTCACTGGTGAATACATTAATAAATATAAGATTGTTTGGCGTTCACATTCTTCTACAATATGCCAGCATTAAATTCCTGAGATAGGAGGAAACTATTTGTATTATTCCCGACAAGGAGGGCTATTAGGTTATTGATGACAGAGCATTTTTAATTTTTAAGGGAGCCAAGTGCAAAGTCTTGTTTCATCTTCTTTCATAGGGGCTGTCTCTCCTATGGCTCCAGAAGTCTGGACCTTGTGTAAAAAGATAGCATTACTGAGCGAATCAATATGAACATTTCTGAATTGCCCACCTCTTTTTGTAAGCAATTCGTGTGACAAATGGTTTATCCCACAAATTTTGACATGTGCAATCCACGGTTTGGTGCTACCTAAAGAGATCAGGCAGATACATAGTCCGTAGTAAACAGAAGCAGTCCTTCTTAAGTCTATATTATGCACCTCATTTGTGTGGAGCAATGCTGCTGCTTATTGGTGTACTGTCAGCCGTAATGGAACCTTAGCTGGGCTTTTTGTTATGTTGTACTTCCCCAGCATTGATTACCTGTAATAGAGGGTAACCATTATTTTGGTTTTCACACTTTGTTATCCTCAAGTGACCACTACCCACCACACAGCCTTTCACTGGAATTATTATGAAATTGTAAGGCCATTATAAATTTGTTCCCTTTTTCCACTACGCTCAAATTGTCCTAAAGGAATATCAGCGATGATCTATGGTGCCAGGAATTTTTACAACAGACACTTTTTGAACAGGGGGGTTTAAATGAAAGCCAGTAGCCATTAGTCATTAAAGAAACACGCAGTAAAAATAAGAGCACTTCATATTTCCTAAGAGGACCATCAGAGCACAGAGGAAAACCTAGGCGCTTGCTATTAAACAAAAATAAAATATATATATTCTCCAGACATTATCGTGCATTTTATTCATTTACAATGTTTCAAGGAGTTCATTGCTATAAAGCAGAGGCCACGACAATAAATATGCGTTATTTTGTAAATTGTCAAAATGTGTTTACATTTCTTTTATATGTCTGCCATTTGAGGAATTGGTCAAAGTACAATAATGTTCTCTTCTGCTCAGCTGTAACCCAAAGCCACTGTGACCACTGTTGTGATAGAGAATCCACGTAATTTTTCTTCAGCTTAAGTCTTAGTGTAGTTATTTTAAGAATGAAAGCTTTGACATTAGAAGTAAAACTAGCAAAGTTAAGCCTTTACTGTATACACAGGCCCAGGAGAAGTTAACGAAGAACTGATGTAGCTGAGCTTTGCATTCTCCAAATTAAATGGACAGAATCTCCTTATTGAAAGATCTGGTTTATTGCAATTATTGCAATCTTCTTTCCAGTGATAGCTGTTTCATGAACTTGGTTGATTTAAGAATATCAAAAGTATCTTTCAATAAATCCTATGTGGACAGCATAAAATATACATGAGCAGATTGAGACATTACAGCTAATGAGTTTAAAGACATTTAAAAATTGTGGTTGAGCATAGTCTATGGAAGAAATTGCATGAAAATGGACAGATTTAAAACTGCTTTCAGAATAGTAACAAAGCTTATTGATAAGTGTATGTCACTATGTCACAGTGTACGTCACACTGCTTTACTTTGGATCTCTAAAAAGATTAAATAGATCAGGTTGTAAATTAAACTAGATCACTCCATATGCTAGTTTTTCCCACTCAGTCTTAAACATTAAAAAGAATAACACATTTTGCATCTGTAATGCACATTACAAAATCACAAATCAAAATGTTTGTAATTATAAAAAAGAAACAAAATCAAAACAATTTTAATATGTAAAGCTACTGTTAACAGAAAGCCATTGCAAGGCACTAGGGTGACTGCCACACTAGACATTCCATCTCTAGACAGGTTGGACTTCATTTCAAGGACTGGAAGGTAATTGTCAATAAGATTAATCTTTCTTCTTTTTTCTCCTCTTCTTTTTCATTTCCAGTTGATAGATCTGTACTGCTGCCAAGCAGAGAGTATCACTACACCGTTTTGCAGTGTACTAAGTCATGTCACAATTTTTCAGGGAGTTTTGATGCGTGGATGTCTTCTGTCATTTACAATCATGTTCGTACTCCCGAGTCAGGCCTATCGAAACTGAACTCTGCTGCTTTGCTGCAGGTCAGCTTTCATGGACAATTAGTGTTGTAACAGCACTTTGGTCACAAGTTGTCTTGAATGTTTATCATGAGCGCATCATCCTGCAGAAGATCAACTGTGATCAGTCTGTCTTCTGTTTGCTGAAGTATTATACATTAGCCTTTTCTTTGTTGTGAGTCACAAGTGCTGTTCTTCAAATCCTCCACCAGCCATGCTCTCCGGCTATCTCTGGGAAGCCCTGGGCTCATGAAAGGCACAGGCTATTTTTTTCCCTGTCGCTCGCTCTCTCTCAGCAACTGTCTCAGTCTGCCGTCAGTGCACAGTTTGACAAGAATGAAAACAGCTATCTTCCTGCTGTTCGGCTCTGTGTCAGTATCGACAAGTTGCTCGTGTTTGACACCGCTCGAGGTGACTAGTCCTAGCAGAATGCAGCCATCATCCAATAGATCTTCAGTGTCAGTGTCACGGTGCTGTAGAATTTCTCCTCTTGTGCAACACAGCCTCTAATGGTGTACTTTCCAGCTGGCACAAACACACACACACGTGTGTGTATATATATATATATATATATATATATATATATATGAAAGAAAAAAATCTATTCTATCTATCTATCTATCTATCTATCTATATATATATATATATACACTCACCTAAAGGATTATTAGGAACACCTGTTCAATTTCTCATTAATGCAATTATCTAACCAACCAATCACATGGCAGTTGCTTCAATGCATTTAGGGGTGTGGTCCTGGTCAAGACAATCTCCTGAACTCCAAACTGAATGTCTGAATGGGATAGAAAGGTGATTTAAGCAATTTTGAGCGTGGCATGGTTGTTGGTGCCAGACGGGCCGGTCTGAGTATTTCACAATCTGCTCAGTTACTGGGATTTTCACGCACAACCATTTCTAGGGTTTACAAAGAATGGTGTGAAAAGGGATAAACATCCAGTATGCGGCAGTCCTGTGGGAGAAAATGCCTTGTTGATGCTAGAGGTCAGAGGAGAATGGGCCGACTGATTCAAGCTGATAGAAGAGCAACTTTGACTGAAATAACCACTCGTTACAACCGAGGTATGCAGCAAAGCATTTGTGAAGCCACAACACGTACAACCTTGAGGCGGATGGGCTACAACAGCAGAAGACCCCACCGGGTACCACTCATCTCCACTACAAATAGGAAAAAGAGGCTACAATTTGCACAAGCTCACTAAAATTGGACAGTTGAAGACTGGAAAAATGTTGCCTGGTCTGATGAGTCTCGATTTCTGTTGAGACATTCAGATGGTAGAGTCAGAATTTGGTGTAAACAGAATGAGAACATGGATCCATCATGCCTTGTTACCACTGTGCAGGCTGGTGGTGGTGGTGTAATGGTGTGGGGGATGTTTTCTTGGCACACTTTAGGCCCCTTAGTGCCAATTGGGCATCGTTTAAATGCCACGGCCTACCTGAGCATTGTTTCTGACCATGTCCATCCCTTTATGACCACCATGTACCCATCCTCTGATGGCTACTTCCAGCAGGATAATGCACCATGTCACAAAGGTCCAATCATTTCAAATTGGTTTCTTGAACATGACAATGAGTTCACTGTACTAAACTGGCCCCCACAGTCACCAGATCTCAACCCAATAGATTATCTTTGGGATGTGGTGGAACGGGAGCTTCGTGCCCTGGATGTGCATCCCACAAATCTCCATCAACTGCAAGATGCTATCCTATCAATATGGGCCAACATTTCTAAAGAATGCTTTCAGCACCTTGTTGAATCAATGCCACGTAGAATTAAGGCAGTTCTGAAGGCGAAAGGGGGTCAAACACAGTATTAGTATGGTGTTCCTAATAATCCTTTAGGTGAGTGTATATATATATATATATATATATATATATATATAATCTTTCTTTCATAAATATATTCCTCAGATTATGTAGAACAAAGTAATAATAAGAGGAATCGAAATAGGATAGGCACACAGTGGCCTACTGTAGTTTCAATCATCAGAATAAAATTCAGTGTCATATAATGTGTTTTTATATTATGTTTTGTTTTTTACAGAATAAATGCTTGTAGCTATTGAGGGTAAACAAAAAAAACAACTAAAACACAAATTCTGACTTGGCATTCTTTCTGAGGATGAAGGAAAAATTGTCTCCAACCACACTGTGGGAATAATACTTTTCTAAGGCGTCTGACAGATCAAGGCAGTTTTTCTTATAATACAGTCAGAAGCTCTATCTTTTCAAGGTTTTATAGGTATTAACCAAGCTTGCCTGTCCCTTTAACCAAATGTAGAGTGCATCACTTTAGTGTAGAACATCACTTCTGCAAGAGGGCTGTGTGGGACTTTTGAAGGGCCTGTAGTTTGGGAGGGAGGTGGAGGGGGCTTAGTATGGTAGTGTGATTCAACATAGGTTTAAACTCTCTTGTGGAGAGGTTAACGATATCTCTTCTGAATTGCACTGAGCTAGCATTTCTAATCTATTATTCCCTCCTGAAGGTCTAGTATTAAGAGACTGCGTTATGGCTGAACCCTGGGATTGTGTACTCTTGCTGTAACCGCTTTGACAGATTGTTTCTCTCAGTGTTCATTTTATATATCACAAAGAGAATGCCACGGTGCCTTTGCCTGCCTTACCTTGTGGATACAATTTATTTAATGTGCACCTTGTGTTTTCTCTATCTTGTTTAAATATTCATCAGAAAACGCAGAGGTGAAAGCAAGCATCAGTACTGTATTCCTTAACGGCACTGTTTATTTGATATTATTGTACATTAAAAGAGAGTAAGGTATAGGATGAATGTGAATGTTGTGTGTGTGGTAGAGAAAACCATATATAGATGGTAAACAAATGTATGCTACTACACTGAAGTTATACTTAATAAAAACTAAAGTTCAATATTTTTGTCACATTGTCTTGCATTGGTATGTGAGGTGGGGTGTGGGGGTGTGAAATACTAAGATGCCAGGGCATATCAATACAATGTATATGCAGACATTACTTTGAAATCTCGAAACCCTCCCTAGAAGGGCAGATTAAACCATTACCTTTATGCAGAGTTTTTAATATATTTTTGAAGAGTGTACAGAACATTGAATACATTTCCCTTGTATTTTACCTCAGTTATTCCTTGGAAAATATTATCCATTTAAAAGACTTATGATTAGTTCACAAAGCTCAAAGGAATAAGATCAAATATAATGCTTTGCTTATGTGGTACTTTCAGATCATAGTCAACAGATACAGAAAAACTGGTAGTGATGCAAAAATTGTGATTTCAGTCAAGTCAACTCCTTCATCTTGAAACTTCCATATACAGTCTCTCAATTTCAACTATCAAAAGGAGATGAAAAAAAGGTCAGAACAAGGTCATGCATTAAACACAGGAAGGTGGATTGTAAATACATAGTTTTCTTTCAATATTAAACTTAACCTATACACACGGGTAGACTAACTTTTAATTACAGTACAGTATGATGAGATGGTAAGATAATGGGAATGGTTTGTACCGAAATGGCAGCAGAATTAGCTCTGGTTGCATTTTTTTTTTGCCCAAGTTAATAGATTTTGATCCAAGTCTTTTTTCTGGTTCTCCCTTTTGTAGTTGTATTTCAATATGATATCTTATTTTTTTTCCTTTCATACTGAAAATCTATGTTCTCCTGTTTTCTACATTTATGTCATAATGCTGCAAACCTTATACCAGCATACATCATAGTACGCTGGGTGAATAAAATAAAAATTTAGTGTCAACATAATGCAGAATGAAAGTAAAATTTGTTAGGAGAGCATATATTTTTATGTGTTTGCTCTTCGTACCTTATACACAAGATAAGCACTTTTACAGCTTTACAGGGCCATTGGGCCGCGACTCTACATCCAACTGACAAAGTAATTTTTGTTGTGGTGGTTTTCTATACTTCTGTCCATTTCATGATTCAAGTCTGGACATATTCATGGTCTTCTTGGTGAAATGACTTTCTTGGTTGAAACCCCAACAGCAATGAAAACGACAGCTAAAGGCAGAACTTAGTCTCATATCTGAAAGACCCTCATATTGTTTTAGTATGTGGGGGTATTACACAATGTACAGAGCCCTGCCATATGAAAATAAGCAGAATTGACAAAGAGGCATAATCTATGCAACACAGAAAGGATCAGATGCAAACACAGCAGTATATGGGCACTTGACCTTGTTCATGATAAGTGCATCTATTCCACTCCAAAATAATGTTTTTCTACAGTTCCTTGTTAAATTAGATGACAAAAGCACTAGATAAATAATAAAGTAATACTACTACTACTACTACTACTACTACTACTACTACTACTACTACTACTTATAAAATATGTGTAGTGGGAAAAGTGGATGATTCCCCATTTTGTTCATGTTTTGAGGTACTGATTTGTATATTTAAGATTTTTCTGAAGAGGTTGAAATCAACAGAAATGGACAGAGTTATTTTTGGGAGCTTTAAAAGCTTTTTTTCTCACTGTTGGTCCCATTCATTTATGAGTAACTGGTAATTTTCTCAAAATGAATTGTTCTGCCAGCGATCAAAAAAAATAATGTACAAAAGCGCTTCCCATTCATTCATGCAGATAACAATTTATTATTACCTGTCTGGCTTATCACAGCAGACGTAAAATTAAGTATTTTATAACCCATTTCATTTTGAGTGATAGACCAAAAACATTAACAGCAATAGAGAAATGCCTTCATAGTTCTGCGCACAGGCCTGTACAGCTTGCTGACAACATCATCATGCTATGGGTACATTAGCAGGCACTTGGGGTATCAGTAAATGATTGCTAGACAGGCTCGTTTTTATATCCTCCACTCATACCTAGTTGATGCCCATTATTTAACACCATTTTCCTGATCCGGCAGCCTCTAGGTTTTAGCCTTTCCTATCAGATTGGAGAACAGAATCAGAGGAGAATCACAAGACGTCGTCAGATATCAATCGAGTTCATTAATGATGGCCCCGTCATCTTAGTAACTTGAAAAGGAGTGTTCCTGACAAGAACAAGGTTGGCAATGTTCCTGAAGTACAGTGACAGTGCATTTACAGGAAGAGAAAGGGCTAGACAGGCATTTTCACAGACATTTGTTGGATTCATGAAAATATCACGTTCCAGCAAATTTAATACTCAATTTCTTTTTCTTTATCATATTCAGTTTTTGTTACCAACAAAAAGTTATTAAACAGTCACAGATATTTAATTCAGGAATGCTGTTTTTTGTGCTAGAACACGCTGCTCATCAGGAGGAACTACTGTGGCATACTGTACTGTGACATTGTGAGGGGCTGACATGGTGTCGGGGCTCTTGATATGGGGTGGGGTGGGGGATCTCAGATGACCCAGGGAGGCAGAGAACTCGGGTGGAATGGAAAGATTTATTACATACCTTGCTGAAGTGAATGAAAGTATAGCTTAACTCTATGCTGGTATGTGCACAAAACACACCACCACCAACAACATATAAACACTAAACAACAAGTCCAAAATCATAATCCAAAATTAGTACTGGTCTGTTTGTGTACTGTGGTGTCAGCCTCCTGTGCAGCTCATTCAAGGTAGCCTGCTTCCCTGGTTTGACTGCATCCTCCTTCTCACCTGGAAACCCTTGCTTGCTACTTTAATGTAGTCATCCAACCAACCCTCACTGTCCTGCAGGTCAGGTGACACCAGGCAACTAATCACTACATGCAATTGTAATAATAGGCAGATGTAACCACTATTAGACACATTTGTTTTTTTAAACACCATAGTTACAGATGTATGTGTACTAAGTGGTTACTGCATGCAAAGTATACATTTTAGGTATACAATCTTAATGTGATACAGTGAAAAGCCTGTTACCCTATTTATCTTAAGACTGAAATACCAGAAAAATGCAGGCAGTGTTTGCTTGCTTTTTTCCTATTGCACCCCCATTCACACAGACTTTGAATGTTGGCATTTTGCCGGCTCGTACCCTTTCACACACAAAACAGAGAAAGCCAGCAAAAGTGATGTAGCCTTGGAAACAACCTGCTGCAGAAAGCATGTGCATTTGGTAGAGGAGACATGGACTGATATTCTTAGACATGTTTGTGAAAGTTTGATAATTTCCCCATTTTGCCAGTTTCCTTTCATTGGGTTTACTGGGCTATTGATTCTAAGCAGGGCACCAGTTCAGTTCATACCCAGGATTGATCCTCTTGAAAAGAACAAATAGTCAGGAGGGAAACGCAAATGACTTCAATCTACGTGTGTTTTCACGCTCTGACCAGTTTATCAGTCTATATGGTTTTGTGTTATTGTGGTGTAGTTACTGGACCCAGCGATCTGAGTTCATTTGAACCAGTGGAATGAGTACGAGACTCAGTTCATGGTCATGTAACAAGACCCATTGTGTGGGGTCTTGACACACTGCAGGAAAGCTTTATCAACTGAAATAAATGAGACAAAAAAGCATGACATTACATTGTGTGTAAATCGCGTCATATGCCGGCTTTCTTAATCCTGCTCCATTCACACATACCCGTTGCCACCAATATGCTAGCATTTAGACTAGGTCCTGTGGTGGAGAATTCCTGGTGTCGATATGCCGGCTTAGACCCTTTCTCACCGACCTTGCATATGTTTCTGTATGAATGGGGCTTTAATTTTACAATTCCCCAAAAGACTTGAGCTCCTCCTGTAATTTATTTGAATCCCTTTGAGAAACTCCTGCATCCCAGGGAAACCCACTTTTGACATATGCTCTTTATAGAGGGATTCATCTTTAAATAGGAGCAAAACCATTTTTCCAATGTATTGCATATGTTTTTGTAAGCATGTTTAATATATCTGTGCATTTTAAACCTAATGAATTATGAACTGAAAGAGGCAGTTTAAAAATAATAATACTAAAAACAAAATGTCTTGGTTGATCCAGTTTGGTTTAGCAGAAATAAAATAATAAAAAAAAAATGCTACAGTCCACAGACTAAATATGTGGATAATTCATTCCAGTTGTGGTGACTGTAAGCTGTGATAAATGATTTCTCTGTACAAAATTCCCCATCCAAGAGACAGTATTAGTTTTTACTTTAATTACCAGCTCTCGTAATGTTTCCTATCCATAACTGTCGACAAAATAGACTGTTGCCTCGTAGAGGGTATGGCCTGTTTACTCATCCGTTGGAAAGAGAACCTAAGTTCTACCTCATCTTCCTCACATCCTCCCAGTCTTTTCACAGGAGAGCATCCTTCATTTAAATATTTAAATATTTATGTTTAATTTTACAAGCTGGAAAGTTCAAAGTCATTGTAAGGATACCTAACTTTCACCATACGCTTTCTGTCAATTATGGACTTCACAGTTCAGCTTATTTATCCTAATACCTGGGTACTGGGAAACACAGGCCCTGGAAAGTGTCAAGTTGAAAAGCTTGACACATGTCTTCTCTGTTCAAAATGAGAAGGGGAAAAAAAGACAACCTTCAAAGCAATTCCCTTTTAATGATAAAAGAAAATAATCAACCAAATAAAAAACACTTTAACTGACATTAACTGTAAATGAGGAGCAGCGAAAGCTCACTGCTAATTGATTACAGTAATTACACAGACTTTGGCAAGTTTGTATTGGTAAACTATATATATGCTCTCTGTATAACTGTGAACTTGCAGAAAGCATAGAAAAGGTCACCCTCATTTGCATGATAGGCTTCATTAGAATATGCTAAGGACAGGACCTAGTGCTTTATGAGCCCAGGTGATGAATAGCTAGCACATTACAGAGCTAGCTGAAAGCATGTTTTCGTCACCTTAATTTACATGGCATGTTTTTTTTTTTTAATACTTAGAGATACATATTGCCTCTGCAGGGACTAGCAGAGGACTTTGCAATTTAAATTTAGCATTTTTTAAGCAGTGAGTTTGTCATTAAGTAACAGAAATATCTATGTGAAGCTTTTCAGCATTAGAAAACAGAGATGGCAGTGCAAAGTCAAGAAATGAAAACCTGAGCGTCGGTTATTGACAAATGTATGAGGATTATTTTTCACTACTTGTCACTTGGTATAATAAGTGACTATAGCATGCATCAGTTCTTATAGTCATTTTTTGAGCCTTGAAGCATAGTCAAACAAAGGTAAGCCTTTGACGATGGTGAGGTTTAAGGTTTCCATTCATTGTGAAACTGTTAACATTTCACAAAACAATCCTGCAATTCTGCAGCTGTTTTTAAATGACATTCCATGACTGAAGACAGCTGTGCAGGCTATTGTGAACCACATTAGGAAGATGGCAACAAAAGCATTCTCCCTCCTACATAAACTATGCAAAGTAAAATATTGCATTGTAAAGGTCAACATGACATTATTATAGGAATGTAAAATAATATAGTAATTTGACAATAAAAATACATATACTAATACTAAATACTAGTACTCATACTAAATACAAATACTACATTTTATACAGCATTTAGTATGAAACCAAAATATTGATTTTAACCAGGAAGACCCAATGAGATTAAGATCTCTTTTGGTAAAGGAAACAAGCTTAAATTCAAATTATTGTAGGGAGACTCTGGGCTAATTTGACCATGAAGCTGGGGTAAATATGAAAAGTGTCAAGGCATCTTTAATGTTTTCCGTATTTCTTGTCATTATTTGCACACCTTTCTAAAAGTCTAGCAAAATACATTACAAGTAACTTATATGGCTGATGGACACAAGATGGACACACTTTTTTAATGAAGGACATTTATACCAAAAGTAAATGTGCATTTTGTACTGAATCAAATTCTTTGGTAGAGATGCTAAACAAATTAATGATCTCTCTCTCTCTCTCTCTCTCTCACGTGCTTAGAAAAGAAAAGTTGCTAGCTATAATTCTAATAGTTAAAACATAAATACATTCGTTTTCAATATAATTTTGTAAAGTTTGTTACTGATATTTGACCCTGTGCTTTCCAAGCTCTTAGTTTACACACATGCCAGATGGTAGTGCATTATGTGTAAGAAGAATACAAAACACAACAACACAACAAAAAAGGTGCTGTAAATAAGATTCTGAGTTTGGATTCACACAAGGCATAGTGTTGTCTTAAGGGGATATTACATTTTGTCTTCGCAGCTCAGTATAAAGGTGTATCAAGGGGAATAGAAGAAAAATGCATTGCTTAAATATTTGTATGCGTGTTAAGTGTACTGGGTTGAAACACAAGGAATCCAAGATGTGATCACTTTGTGCTTTTCTCCTTGTTGAAATAGCACTAGGATTGAGAGAGGTGTGTAATGTATAAACATAAAAATGCCATCCACAGGTAATATAAGCCACAGATATTTAGTAGTCCACTGTTATTTAATTTAAATTGCAAAAACAACAAAAAAGTCAAAAATAATATTCAGATTTGACCGTTCCCCTTCAATAATACAGCTAGTCACCCTTATTTCTACAGTGAAGTAAATCAACAGAACATTTTGCTAAAATATTCATCAACCATTCAGTTTGTATACACACACACACACACATATATATATATATATATATATATATATATATATATATATATATATATATATATATATATATATATAATTAAATTCAGACCCCTTCAATCTCTATCGATGAAGGTGAAAGAAACCAAAGCCTTCCAACAGTTAGTAAATTTAGAAGTCAAAATACCCAGGGGGTCAAGAGTTCTTTTATACTTCAGGGAAAAAATTAAAATTGTATTTGCTCTCCAAGGCACACAGACACAGTAAACAGTAAACACACTAAATAAATCATGTTTTTCTTTTTACAGATTCATCGTGGTCCTCTCTTAAACCCCATGTGGTCCTTGCTTTTGAAAATGAACCTGAGCTGCAGGATTTCATGCTTGTTTAATCAGTTTATTGTGGCTTGACTAGATTTGACTCTCATCTTGTCCCAAGTGAGGTATTTGATTCATACCTCTCAGTTAGCCATCATCCTATATAAGCAAACACTGTTAAATGGCTTTAGACCTTGGCTATAACTTTTTTGGTCCACCGTAACATAGCAGATTACAGTTAAACAAAAACTTTACAGTGCGCAGTATTCGGTTGCATTAATGATGCGGATGAAGCATACGCACATTTGAAAACAGATTAAACACTATCTCTTTAATCTTCACCTTCTAAAGACAATACATCTCTACTCTTATACTTCAAAAGCATAATATCCACAAATGCTATGGCTGCACTGCTCCACTTTGTCACCACAGTGTGACAATGTAGTTTCCTGTGCAGTTGTTTGCTCCTTGTCAGAAAGCTACGCGACAGACATGAGTTCTGCAAGTAGGGAATATATTTATCCTAAATGAGAAGTACAGTGAACAATTGGATGTACCGATGAAGTGCTGGCATGCATGTTAATTCATTAATTGATGCTGGAAGCTGGGGAAAGTCTAGGGCTGAATGAATTTGCTAAGGTAGAATGAAACGGTTATCTTTTAAAGCCCCTTGAATACTTATTGCCATTCTTTTTTCTCTCTCCAGGTCCTCAGTATTGCTTAGAGCTTGAGTAACAGCATCATTAATTCGTGTACACCCAACCTGAAGTAGCCTTGTAGAAGTGGCTATTAGCCCTTAGTAATAGAAATGTCCGGCTTTCATCAAATTTATTCTAAAGGTTTTTTGAAAATTAAATTTGCTGTTTGTAATCCCAGTCACAAATCTATTGATGGTACAGAAGATGTATGCATTGATTGATTTATTTGTTTATGTGTTTGTTTCATTTGTTTTCTGCTGTACAGTGCCTTACTATGTTAAAATGAACACCCTTGGCAGAAGGATGTGTGAGACACAATACTGAGCACATCATGGAGCCTACACTAACACAGCTGCTGGTAACTTAGCCTTGTGCAATATGCAGAGCTTGATGTTGACACTCATGAACTCATTCAAACTTAACTACTCATGCTGTCAAACTTTAACTCAGGAAAGTGTGACCCAGAAAAATAAAGTTTCTTTGGAATTTGTACATTTTCATAAGTCATTACTGAAAATCATCTCAAGTCATACGAGTAAGAAGCTTAAACCAAGAACTGTGACTCCTTATCTGTCCATGCATCAAATCCATGCCAAAAGTACTTTAAGTGTGTCTAATTAGCGTGAACTTGATTAAATCTCAGAGAATGTGATTAAAAAAAGAAAATCAACAATTTTTTTATAACTTAAGAGGTAGATAAATTGAGGCCAGGTTTTATTTTGGAGGAAACACCAAACTAACTGATAAACTGATGACTGTCATTTTAAACGGCATTGTGGTGTATATATATATATATATATATATATATATATATATATCATAACAAGCCTGAGGATAAAATTTAATTGATAAAATTAGAACAATGCTGAGGGCAAATGATGGTCTAAAAAATCAGGCTGGATTTATATAAAGAATAATTTTCCAGACAGGATTTTAGAGCCTTGCCATATTTAAATGATCAGCATTGACATAGATGTAATATGTTTTCAGCACGTCACGAAGAATAACAATGGAGCAGACTCAAACATACCAGCACCTGCAGTACATCATGCAGGGCCTGACCCAGAGTCCCATGCAAAAGGTTCATATATTTACTATGGATGTGCACACTTTGAGGGAAAAACTGGACATTTCCTCTCTTTGGAGCTGCTTATTTTAATCTGGCAAGGCTGTTAACATATATGAAGGTCTTTATTGAGTATCTTTCTAGTACTTCTTGTTGTTATGTACATTTTCCCCCAACAAAGGGACCTGATAAATAAAAAGACAGTTGTGTTATAAATTGCAGTGTAGCTCTGAAATTGTACAACAAGCTTTTTAAAATATCATTGCTGCCACAAAACAGGCCTGTAATTTATATATGCATGGGTGTTCAAGGCATTTTTTGATTTATCTGGTTTTAGAGAAGTTTTGTTAAGCAAGATAATGAGCAGTGCTGGTGTTTAATCATTTAATACAGAGACATGAAAAAAAATATTTTCTTCATATCTTTAACACTGTAGGGAGAAAATAAATTTGCTCAAAATGCTAATGGCCTTTAAAATGTAATTTTTAAAACAAATGTTCTGTACAGCAGATGAAAAATATAACTAGGAATAGTCATTTTCTTAGGCAAACAATTACCTACACATTCAGGCTTCTGCAGGCATATAGGATTTAAAAAACTAAAAACAAAAAGTTTTTATCCTTTAATGGATTAAATTATATGCCTTCAACCTATCTTAAAGGTGAGTGTTTCTTACAACGTGTTAACATAAACCTGCTTTTAGGTATTGAAAGAAATATAGTTACAGTTCACAATAAGTATAAACCAGAATGCATTGACATGAAAATGATCAAAGAAGAGCACCTACTTTTGGTCAGATGATGAAACTTTGGTTTTGTTAAGGATTTGAAAATAACTAGAAATTACAAAGCAGCTCTATGGGGAGTGGTGGAAAATCCAGTCTGCATTAATGCATTGCAGTTGCATACCAGCACAATCTCAAAATAATAAATACATTAAAAAAAAAAAAAAAAAAAGACTGACTATTGATAAATATTAGGCTACAAGTATTAGACAAAAAGATAAAATGACAGGTGAAATTAAAACTCTTAGCTCTTAGGTTAGCAGTGGAAGTGAGCTGCGCATGCTAACTTAATACTATAGCCGGAATGTTCCTCTTGCCATGTAGTCGTGGGATATCAAGACTTCCGATGCATGTAAACATAACATTCTGAATATATATTCCAACTTCTAATATGCTGAATACTTAAAATTCAGAATACTTGTGCCATGTAAATGCACTGAATATCTTTCAGAAATGTGGAAAGCAAATTTTTTTCTGGAGAAAACAGCTTTGAAAATCACCCTGTTCATTTGTTATGTAGCAAAGTCACCGGGGATCTTGCAAGGTAACCCTGTGACTTTGTGGTATTGAATAATTTCGCTTCAGAGATGCTTCAGAGATACGCAAACTTGCAAAACTAAACTAAGAAGGGAAGGAGGCAGGAGACCAGAGGTAGTCATATCCTTTGCAATCTGCATCTCTTTACTTTGACCAAATGTGCCACTGAAGGACATAAAGCACTGAGCATTAGAGAAATGTATTAACACAAGGATGTCTGTGTTCTGTGTAAATGGGGATATGCTGCAGACACTAAACGTGCACAATTGTTGTGTGTAAACAGTAAATTAAGTACAGGAATTGGGGCATCTGTGGTGGCTCTAATACCATATTTTCTGTTTTATGGCTTTAGAGTAGAATCACTATTTTTTATTGTGCAAATTCTTCAGAAGCTCAAAGTCTAGGCTCAGAAGGAAGATGCAATTTCTGTGATGGGTGATGTGTTGCAAAGAAATTCACTGAAATCTAAAGCCCTGTTACTGATACAAGTAGCTTTTATACAACTACGGTGTCCCACACACAGCAGTCTTGGTAGCTGCCTTGTAAAGACTCATGTAGATGGGGCACTCCTGCAGAATGCTAATATTTCTACTAGAATGAATTCCCTTATGTTTTGTGGGTTTTCATTTTCATGTATAGGGCCTCGGCACTATTAACACAGTGGTATCTAAATATGATACAATACATTCACCAAACTACAATTAAAGATATGCCTTTATGTGGTCTAGGAGGCACTGCAAAATGTTATCTGGAATGCACATCACAGTCTTTTGTTTTAAATAGACAATAACATCACTTATTTACACAAAAAACATATCTCAAGCAGCCTCGCCATTAGCCTGACTCCCAAGTGTCTGTTGTTGAAGTATGTTTGGCTTAAAAAACTAATTCAGATTGATTGGATTGTAAAATATTTAATAAGATGCTCATAAAGATTAAAGCAGACAACATTTATAATTTTCACTTTTATGGCAGGATATTACTCAATTGCATCTCTGCAGTTTCTACAAACTGAAAATAAATGAATAAAGTGAATTACAAAATGATGCCAGCATTGGTCATTATTAAGGTTGGGACTGCAATCAAATAAAGTGCAGCACCCTGGCATATTAGAATGACCACACCCAAACATGTTTTTTTTTTTTCACAGTACATCTGCATTTCACTGTATGCATCTAGAATTGCATGATACAACCATATCAGGCTTCCAGTTGTGCCTAATCCATTTTGTGCTTGGTATTTTGACCAAGGCTGTCCTTTTTTGTCTCAATAGTTTTTTTTTTTATTCCATAGAACAATTGCCATTACTAGAGTACATCTTTGGAATTAGCTGTATTTGATCTATAATACCTAACCCTATGTTCCAATACCATATCAAATCCCTTGTGCCCACAGTATAAAGGCACATTTTATACTATACAGTTGATTTATTATGCATGTAATGGCAGAAGTTGAGGCTTGTAGGGGACAGTTATTATCCCTGAGGGAGGTTATGACGACTGATAAAAGCCTATAATGTTGTTTCCCTATTGCTAAATCCACCTCAGGGAAAATACATTTCCTCTGCAAATATATAGGTGGGTATGTGTCTGTGTGTGTATATATATATATATATATATATATATATATACACAGTTGCAGTCAAATGTATTCACACCATCCATCTGAAGCATTTATTCGGTGATTCATTTAGTTTAATAAATATTTTGTAATATAATTGTAGTTATTTATCTATGATATGTGTTCTGTTATAGCCTACTGTAAAATGTTCAGTTTATAGTTGATTTCTGTTGAGTGGCATCCAAAGTTTACACATTGTCTTGACTCATCTGGAATCATTATGAACTTAACTGATTCAGTGTTCGACAAACTGAACAGATATCATTGATAAGTATCCTCGTAGTTTAATCAGTGAGTTTCTAATATATACATTAAATCTATTAAAAGCTGTAGTTCAGTTTGGCTTTCTTCTTAGTATGGATCTTTTTCTGTTTAAGTTATTTAACACAAATCCTTTTAAGTTTAGCCTTTGTCTAAGAATCTGAAATGCAACTGTCAACTGCACTGATAGCAAATAACAACAGAATAAAAAGGTGATATTCCAGATTACACTGTAGGAAGCTGTGACCCTCACCACAATTAGCGGTTCAGAAATCACCGAAAAAGCTGTAGGAAGCAGTGTTGTTCCAGATTGTTCTGCCAACAACATTAATATCCAACAACCTGCATATGAATTTAATATTCATCTACTTAAACAAGATTTTATAAAACAATGTCATTATTTTAATATATATCCTAATGTATAGAATTTAAGTTTTTGTATTTCCTCTCTTTCGATTTCATATGACTGTTAACTACTAGGATTTTTTTATTATGTGTTTTAGTATGACTTGTAATGTCTGCAGTGCAGTTGTGTGAGCGTCTTCGCCAGGTTGTAAATGGGAATGTGTTTTCAATCAACCCATCTAGGTAATACAAGGGCATGATTGACTAATTCAAAGAAAAGGTAAAACAGGGGCAAATCATGTTTAACTATAACTGCATATAAGGAGCTTTTTTCCTTGTCTGAATTGAAGGTAAAAATGGGTTTGCATTTTGCAGAAGATTTGTCAGGTCCAGAGAATGCCTTGACAGTGATAAACAAATAAATGCTGTTTTACGTTTTACAAGTCTCTGCTGCACTTGCAAAATCATGGACATGGTTTTTAAAAATACCTTTAGATCAGAACTTTTAAAATCCATTACATATATGCTTTCTCCAGAAGATATGTTTTAATAACAAACAGTAATACTGATTCAGTCAAAGATAAAAGCATTTGTTGCCTTGCATAAACTATAACAACATTGGAATATAAGGAATTTTATATACATTACTGTTAGGTTGAAATCCCATTCTAATATTACTGTCAATAAATACACAATTAAACAGTATAAAACATTCAGATTCTTTATATATAATATTTTAAACAAAAGTTAACTGCAACATCAGATGTCAAAACATTCATCCCCTTTGGCTCTCATTAAATTTTTTATTATATGTAAACATATTTTGTAGTGTGGCACAAGGATGTCCTATACAATTGAAAGTAAATACATTTTAGGACACCTGCCTATGGAGGCCAACTCTACACTTTCAAATTGTGTGGTTGATTAGTCTGCATACTTCAAATCATTGTCATGCTGAATTTTGAAACTAATTATGATGATCCTACCTACCTACCAATACAAGGTCCCATTTTAGTGGTAGGTTTTATTTATTTATTTATTTATTTATTTATTTATTTATTTATTTAAATGCATTTAATTGACTGACTGCAACATTCATACTGTGTTTTTCCTAAACTGTTATATATTTTCTTAAAATTAATTGTATAAAATACCACTTTAACGGTTTAGAAATTAAAAAAATAATACAGCCTACATTAAAATGCAATAAAATAAAACAAATAATACTCCACTAAACTGTAAAAGATTAGACAAAGAGTAAACCATTAGAAATATAATAGGATTTGCAGATATAAGAATGAGACCTTGAAGAAAAAAGAACTTTTTTCAATAATAGAGTTATTTATCCTTTTGAATTATGAGTGTGGCAGATGCAAAATAAGTCTCAGGCTTAGTATCTCATGAAGCAGCACTGACATAACCACTCTTGAGCTTTTGGTACCTGTTACAGCAAAGCCTGCTGGGAACACTGTGAAGTTCAAGGGCTTAACCGTCTTCTTCAGTGACAGATAGCGAGTGGCTCAGTGTTGCTTATATCTCTTGCCCGTGCGAGCCCAGAGAGCTCCCTGAAGCCAGTCTAGGTTGTACAGTCCTAGATGAGGTCTTCATGGGTGCTGACCATAAAAAGTTCATCAAAGTAATGAGGCAAGAAGAGAGCTTGGTGCTCATGGGCAGAGCTCAGCACCGAGGAATGGCAACCAGCTCCAGCTGTGACAATAAAACAGCAGGTGGCTGCCATCATTAGGACTGGCAGATGAGGCAGGGGACTAACATTCAGCCCTCAAAACTCTCATTTGTTAGCCTCAGCCACTGTACCATGCAAAATAGCTTCCATCTCAGTCAATTTTGTCTAGCAAAGTAGTGTGCAGTGGATATCAGGAAAGAATGGATCTTATGGCTAAGAGCTCTCTCTTGGGCCTTCTCTTTCATTTGGTGTAAAATACTTAAACAACAGCCTTTTTGCACTGTTCTACTGAATAGATTTTAGTTAAACTTTATTAACATTTCATTTGCTCAATGTATGGCAAGGTTTGAATATTCCTTACCATTTGTTGCACGTGCGTTATTGTGCCTTGTACATTGTGGTAACCATTGTAACCATTTCCAGACACCCTGGATAAGGGTGTCTGCTAAGAAATTTAATAATTGCCATTGTGATTAATTTTTTTTTCCTTGTTCTTGGCAAATAACCATAATCAACAGTTTACCTGGATACCCCAGTTTCTCTATTCATAAGTTCTTATTTATTTAAGTAAGTGATCACTTTATCTCTACAGAGATAATATGACCCCAGGCAAGCGTTTTTCTGGTTCTTAAAAAAGTAGTTGATATGGAATATGTTTCCATTACTGTTTTTGTTGGCCATAAGAGCTTACAATAAAGTAATGCATTTTAGTCAGGTAATTGCTTTATTATTGTCCCAAGTTTTATCAAGTACTGTATTGCAATTTTGAATTATCTTATCAGTTTTAGAGGAACTTCCATTTTTAAAGAATATGTATTTTTCATTTTGAATTGAATACTGCACACACAAAATACCTCCAGCAGCATTAATTGAAGAAATAGGCTAACAAGTAGAATTACAAGGATTATGGACTGGATTTCTAAAAAAAATACATATATTTTTTTCAACTTTGGAGCAACAAGTCAGGGAGTCATTTAAACTAAGATGTCATTCTGAAAAGCTCAGGTTAAAATCCATCTGACCTCAAAATAATTGCAATCAGACAATGAAGATAATAAATTGGATACACTACACTGAGTCACAGTGGTCTAATCAACATTTGTATTTCAATATCTGTGATTGGTGTCTTACATTTGTATCTTGAAACATCTGAGTTAGATTCGAGGGACATATTCATTTGTACATAAATTGGTGGTTGAAATGATGGCATGATTATATGTATCATGCAATTCTTTGTGTTGGATTTTTTTTTCTTTTTCTTTTTTCTTTTTCTTTCTTTCTATCTTAAGATTTAAGTTAAGGTCACACTACACGATTTATAGCCCGATTTTAGTCCAATTTGGCCCTCCCGACAAATCTGCATTGATCATGAAGACAAGCAGCTTGGTCGGGGCACGTGCCCACTACTGGTTACTGTAGTGTGAGGGGGTCCACGATGCAATCCCTTGCCCTCCGATCCAATCGTAAGCTAATTGGAGTCCCTACAATTTTATTAAACATGTTTTATATTTATGACCTGATTGGCACGGGTCATGTAGGGTGAGATGATCAGCTACACATTCTGAGAACGGAGACTGGCAGCAGCTACTGAGAATTGAGCTGATTGAAGAAAAACAGGAAGTATAAACATTACAGGAGTATTTGATTTTCATAAGTATTTATTCAAATACAACAAGGGTTGTTTTGGGGAAGGTTATTTAACAATTCTCTTAATATAGGGAAGATAATATTTTCAAATACAAATATCAATTAGTATCTGTAATTGACTCAGGTCTACCCAAAATATCGTTACCTACAATGAGATGTTCATACTGTGGGTTAGATATAGCCTGTGACTGTTGCTCACTTCCAGCTCTCACAGATTATACAGGCCATATCGCCCTCGCCTCCCTAGCCATGTCTTTACCCATATATATGCTTTTTGTGTTTGTCCGCACAGATGAACACAAACAGAAACAGCAACCAGCTCATGAGTGTCAAGGTCCATGTTTGTTTACTTGTCTCTGGATGGATCCCTTCTGTTTCCATGAGATTTGGGGATTTTGGAGGCTGTGTTGGAGATCCCCATGACGAAGGATTTCAGAACCGTTGTGAAGTGTGTGACCCCCTGTACTTAAATAATTGTGTAGTGTGCGCTTCTTTACAACGCAAAAGACATAAATTCGGTGATTGGCGTTCGTTAAGTGTGAGCTGCCCACCGCTCTCAAAATCGGGTCAAGTTGTAGAAATTGTGTAGTGTATTAGGCCTAGACCAAGACCTAGACCTGCTAATAAAAAATCTACAACTTAAATGCTACTTTCTTCTAATCATGAATGTAACCGCTATGAGGTGTAAGTTTGCAGCTTGCAATTAGCGGAAGGGTCACATTTTTGATTTTAATCTGGCACTTAGTCTATGTTTAGCCATATGTTTAGTGTAAAACGAAGTTATAAAGATATTTCAAGACTTTGAAAAATTGAATGACATTGCGGGAAAAAATCGATAAACAGTGAATTTGGCAATCTGTTTACCAGTTGAACAACATTTTCTTTGCAACTTGCCTTAATTTCTCTCTCTTTCTCTCTCACTCATATATATATATATATATATATATATATATATATATATATATATATATACGTTTTTTTTTTCTTTGCAACATTCAGATTCCATGTAAAAAGACTATGTGTAAAATTTGTCACAGAATGAAAAACTGTTATGTTAAGTATGGTTTGTTTGTGTTTGTTTTATTGGAAGATTGAATCAAAGGAAAACATATTTGCAAATAAAGACATAGCCTTTAGCCTATATATCTTTCCAGTGTACTATACTTCAAAACTGCTTTTCATTACCCATGTAGGCCTATATGTGTGCTTAGAACACAACTTGTTACTGGTAAGAAAAAATAAAAAGCAATATTAAAACAATGTGCACATCATAAAGCTAGCTTTAGATGGCACTAGTTCTGCTGTTTAGGATGTAAATTGTTTTTCAATTGCCAGGGACAGATCCTGCAACTAGTGCAGGATTGAAATGCATTACAGGCTGACAAGTGGGATAGAAAGCATTGCTCTGTTCCTGCCCTGACCTTGAGGTGTTAAACAGTGACCTGGGAGCAGAGAATGATGACATTCAGCTGTTAGACCTCTGCAGCCCAAGATGCATGTAGTTCCCTCACTCATGTGATCTTTCCAGTAAGGAGTACAGAGTCGAGGAGGTAGTGTGTTTGCAACTAGAGAGGCACAGCAAATTTAGGGAAATAGTTGTAATGTAATTTTGACTCACAGAAGGCTTAAAAGACCACATTTATTTCAACCATAATCAAAACCATTTTAGATTCCTACTTCAAACTAATCCTTAATGTTTGTATTGCATTTCAAATAGATCTATATTTCCCATTCTATGAAATGCAGAGAAGGGTAGATACATCTGGATTGTACTGTTATAAAAAATAATCTATATCTTTGACCAGTGGTTTGCTGATCTTCCATTGTACCCCATGCTGTGTATGTAATGTCTGATGATTTTTGTGAACAATGCAACATTTTCTAAACATGTTGGGAGTCATTCTCAGTTTTTCGATTTCAAATCCAACTTTGCAGTTCTTAGTGTACATTATGTTGGTGGTTGGGGATTCAGAAATCATATTTCGAACTGGACTATCAGCATTAACTGTTACCTGTGATATATTTAATGGGCAATAGTGTGGAGAAGTGTGGTTAGTGCTGCATGAAACACTGCTGTTGTACCCTTAGAAAAAGTGCTCTGCCCGGTTTGCTTAAGTTAGAATTTAACTGTAAAAATGGCTGCCCATGTAAATCTCTTTGGATAAAAGGATTGGCAAAATACATTAGTAATAATAATAATAATCAGCACCTTGGAGATCTCCTCCTAGCTTCTGCCAATGCCTTAAATGCCAAAAATCTTCCTCTTTTTAGAGTCCATCAGTTCTCATAGATCTCCTGTTTATGCAGACTAAGGCTTCTTTTGGTCTGTTCCTGTTCTTATAACCAGCAATCACATTATAATTATATGACTGCAATTTCCTATGTGAATATTGGGGGGAGTCTATCTACACATCATATACTGTGGTTGAAAACAACATGAAGAGAATCACAGAATAAAAAAAAAGCTTATTGAATATTGATATGTTATCTTTCCATCCAAATAAAATAAGTTTATTTTGGCTTATCATGAAAGGAACGGTAAATCAGCATTTGCGTCACAGTTCTAACGAGGTGTAGCACGTCGATTAGTTAGAGGGGAAAATGTAAAATCTGAACCATTCTTTTTATCTATTATGATATTATGAAGATCCCTCAGGCTGCGAAGTCTTATTAGTTAAATTTATTGAAAAATTGATAGAATGAATGGCATCCTATAATATCCTTTTATAATAATAATCAAGACACAATCATTTAAAAAGACCAAATTATGTTGTTACCCCCCAAGGCTGTGAAAGGGAAAGATTCACTATGGTAACTTGACAGTATCCATGGCCAAGAAATGAAGAGCGTATAATATGAACAGCTTGTTTAAATAAATGTGTACCGGTTTGCCTTCTGCATGCGATTTATTTCAGAAGTTTCATATTAGGCTCTTGCAGTGGGCAATGCCAGTCGAGCCATCGCATGTCTGGATTAATTCAGTGCTGAAGATGAAAATCTTACAACATGCCAGTTTGATTTGTAACCCTCCCTATCAAAGAATGCTAATTAAAATCATATTTTTGCATATGCCATGTCTTTCATGTACATATGCAAATTGAGTCTATTGCCTTTCAGCACTTAGTAATTAAGTTTATGAAGGACAGCTGTAATACATAATTAACAGAAATGTTTGCAAGCCCCTTTTACACTGCATCTTACACAAGCAACACACTGAAGTGTTTTAAGGACTGTTTTTTTATTTTATTTATTTATTTCCAAGTGCATTTTCTGCTCTTTTAATTCCCTTAAGCCTATATACCTTTCATTTAATCTTGTCATTATTCTTCGCTAAAGTGAAAGGCGTACGGTTTCAGGGCCCCGTGGAGCAAAAAATTTAAGGACGGATCGAGCGGGGAAATAAATCATTTTGAATATTTATGTCACTGTCCAAAGGCGTTAGTATTGAGAAGTCATTTATGGACATGCGGCAGTGTGACAGTGATTCAGGGGAACTGTATTGCTGTCCTTGGCTCATTAACAAGGCAGGCCTCTTTCATGCCCTCAACCCATTTTGCTTGCCAGTGGGCAGAAGCCTGGCTACAGGTCACATGGGTGTGAAGGTGCTGTGCCACCCATTCTCCAGATCCCTTTTATCATCAGCATGACCTCCAGGCTTGCCTCTCAGGCTAGCTCGGCGTGGTTGCAGTATCGACGCCACTAACCTCTGAAGGGATTGAAATATTGATTAGAGACTTTTTCTTGCCTTTATCCCTTTATGTTCTGAAGACAGGGACACAAAGAGATCAGCACGGTGCACAAGCATTTAGTCACACGGTTGAAACAGAGATGCAGGCTGGCTTTTTTCACTGAAGAATGTAGACACACACAACAGAAAATCGTATCACAAGCACCTTGGTTTAATTTGTGGTCCTATGTGCTTGCTATTTAAGTGCACTCCAGACATACAAATCATTTTCTAGACTGCTGTATCTTGCACTTTTTAGCTCACCACTGTTTCTCATTATTATTTTTAACATTTACATATTCAGTTTGCCTTTTATTATAATAATATTAATTCATATTATTATTATTATAAAAGGCAAACTGATAATATTATTAATATTATTATTATACTAATTCGTAAAAAATATTACGGATATTATTATTATTATTATTATTATTATTATTATTATTATTATTATTATTATTATTATTATTATTATTTACACAGAGTAGTTGAGGATGAATAATTTCATCTATTAATTTGATTTGCTTGGTGAAAATATCAGGTATTTGTCAGTCCATGCTAGACTGCAATTTATTGTATTTATTTGTGGAAAATGACTTGCTGACATCAAAATAATAATCATCATCATAATCTTTCACTATTACTTTGAATTCAGTGTAAATCATATATTGTTCAACAAATATCATTGGAGATTTGTAATTACCTGCTAGATATATCATGTTTGTGAATCTAAGGCTATGTATGGTGACATTTACCAAGTAAAAATACTAGCTATATATAGTATAGATTTCTGTCAAATGTTTAAATGTGAAAAAAAAAAAACTTGCTAACAAACTTCAAAACAACAACAACACGCATTCAAGAAACCAGTGCCATTCCATGTGTGCTTGTCAGTTTGTAGTTTACCTCTCAAGGGCCACTCAGTACAGCTGTTAAGTTAGTGGTTATGACAATGTGGCAAACTGGACCCTAGACTCAGAATCCTCAGCATCATGTTTTCAAAACTCAATGCAAAAAAGTCAAATAATAAAACAATACCTCTTGACACCACCATTCTCGTATTGCACATGTAACTGCACCCCAAAACTCGAATAGCCAACCCCATAGATGCTTTATGGTGAAGGCAAAAAATCAGCAGGAGTTGTATAAGCTAAGTGTTAGTTCTTCAAGTGTATGGTGTAAAATCTGAACCTTTCACAAAGCAACTTTTTTGTGTTATGCAGCGTACTAGTTTTGTGCTATGCTTTTGGACAGGTAAAAAGCCCGGTGAGGGAAATTCATCTCATGACTGCCCACACTGATATGTTTGATTTTGATGTGTGAAAACAGTTTTTTTAGATGAAAGGAAATGCTCATTATGTGAGCTTTCACATTAATGTAATGAACATCACAGAACTTTGAAATCCCGACAGGTTTATAAAAGTCTCTGCTCACTATTTATTTATTTATTTATTTATTTAGGTTGATTTTAATTTCTGTACATAAGGGTTTGGTTTTTCTGTCGGGGTCAGTAATTAGCATTGGAGCCACACCTGCAATCTGTTATTCAAGGACACTCATAAGAAAAAAACAATATTTCAGTTAAATTGTGTTGAAAATGTATCCCTTTAATTTGGGGTTACGTAACACATATCAAATATTAAATCCAGCCATTTAATTGTTGATTTACTTCTGATCCAGGTGGGCCTTTGTCATGAAGAAACATCTGAACACACATTTACTAGGAAAGCATGGTGTGGGGAGGCCAAAAGAAAGGTAAGAAACTTGACATTCCTTTTGAAACACAAAGATAAATGCTAGCAACCAAAGTCATTTTTACCTCTTGTTGAAATGGATCAAAAACCCACTTAGATCACATGATCTGAGTTTTTTGGGCTTGGGTTTAGTCCCCAGTTTACTTAACCTAAAACAATTCAGGACATAATAACAGATCTGTCAGTCTTAAGATAAGCCAGATACTGAATCACTGAGGCGGTAAGCAGCAGAGCAGATGTTTTTAACACCCCTGTACTAGGGAAGACCATTGTGGATGCTTCACTAGTAGAAGTTTACAATAGTATACCATGGTGAGATAACAGGAACATGTGGGAAAGCAAAGTGAAATAATGGAAAAGCACTGATAGACATTGTAAACTATAATGCAAACCATGGGAAAGCAAAGAACATGCATGGGACAAATGCCAAAATATCATGAAGATTAACTGTGGATAAACTTTCATCAGGGTATCCCTGCTGGATTTCCAAACCAGGCTCAAAATATCACTTAATATATTTATTATAAAGGGATTAGAACATTAGAACATAAGAACATTTACAAAGGAGATGAGGCCATTTGACCCACCTGCTCGTTTGGTGTCCATTAATAACATAAGAACATATAAGGATCCTATCCAGTCTGTTTTTGAATGTTCCCAATTTGTCGACTTCTACTACATCGCTGGGGAGTTTGTTCCAGATTGTGACAACTCTCTGTGTGAAGAAGTGTCTCCTGTTTACCGTTTTGAATGCCTTTAAGCCCAATTTCCATTTGTGTCCCTGGGTGCGTGTGTCCCTGCTGATCTGGAATAGCTCCTCTGGTTTGATGTGGTCAATGCCTTTCATGATTTTGAAGACTTGGATCAAGTCCCCACTTAGTCTCCTCTGTTCCAGGGTGAAAAGGTTCAGTTCCTCAGTTTCTCAGTAGGACATTCCCTTCAGACCTGGTCTGGTTGCTCTCCTCTGAACTGCCTCTAGAGTAGCGATTTATTTCTTGAAGTGTGGTGTCTAACTAGTGCATTGAACAGTCTTAACATTACTTTGCTTGTTTTAAATTCTATACTTTTCACAATATACCCTAGCATTTTATTTGCCTTTGTATTGCTTCGCAACATTTTTTGGATAGAGAAAGTGAAGAGTCCACATAGACTCCTAGGTCTTTCTCATGCATTACTTCATCCAGTTCTATTCCTCCCATAGTGTAATTATAGTGGACATTTTTGTTACCTGCATGTAATACATTTGTCCACATTGAATTTCATCTGCCAGGTGTCACAACTGAATTCTGTATGCATTTGCAATAAACTAAATGTATTTATGTATTTATTTTCAAGAATTGCATGATTGAGTGTTTCAGGTTATGGCTAAGATGTAGCCTATTATATGGTGACTCCGTTTATGTTTTATGACATAATCCATTGTTTCCAGTATGATATGTTCTAATTTCTTTCTCCTTTACCGAAATTAATTTGTCCCTTTACTGGTTTTATTTACAAAGGTGTCTTGTTCTGTATGACAAAATAAAACAAAGTACCAAACAAGTGATATTCTAGACATTGCTGATGTAGCTTTAATGCTGTATAAAGCAGGGCTTGTCCAAACCTATTATAACTTAAATAAATTAGCTGTGACAATTAAATTAATAATGCATATTGTTTGTGAATGCTTGGGCTTCATGATTTGACTGATATATGCAAAGATGGTAATTTATTGAAAGTAAATTCATGTAATTGTGCTTTGGAACTCGATGAACCAAAAGAAGGTGTCAGCATGGTTTCCATCAAAAATTTAAAAAAGTATTTGAAGAGAAATTAAATTGGTTACAAGGACCGAACTTGTGTGAAGAGTTTGTGTGATAAGTGCTCATTGCTGTAAAAAACAACAACAACAAGAAAGAAAAATAATTAAATCAACTAATTGTACAACAAAATAAAATGTGTGCATCCTGTGGTACCCTATTATAATGCAACCTAAAATTATCCCCCCCAAAAAAAAATATTTAGAGAGATACAGCCATTGTAGGCTCATCAAGACTCTCCAATAGAAATGTAGTAAAAATAGAATTTAAAATAATGAGTCAGTTTAAAGATTTATTGACTTAAAGGGAGTAACATCAGTTTGAATATCTTTAGATCTAACTTACCATGAGAAATATTTTACATCTAACACCATTTCCCTTTGCTTAATAGATCGCAAAAGCAATTATGGCTGGGATACAATATTGCTTTTTCAAACTAATCAGATTTGTATACTTGTAGCTTGAGTTTTCCTTTTACACGTAATAATAACTGGATGATTATAATTTGTTACAAGGTACTACATGCATATTAGAATAGCTGCAATATTAAAATATTCTTTAATATATTGTAAGGTTTGGGTTATGTAGTTATAGGTGTTCAAATAACTATATATAGTGTCAAATATACTTTAAGATGTCTATACATGTCAGTAATACTATACATGGTGCTTGCTTTCCTTTAAAAATAAAATAAAGAAAAAGTAAATAAAAATGTTTTAGGGTTAAATTATACAGAGAGTTGAATAACAGAGTAAACAAGTTGTTACACTTTGTTCTCTGGCTTATTTTAAATTGTGGAAGGGGAATAGTAAAATATATATAGGCTCGAAGAATTCAGCTTTGGACACTGTATCTGTATCTGTTCCTTTGAATATCAAGGACACATCCAACTGTCTGTTGAGCTGTAATAATTATCTATAGTAGGAACACAGGCATGTGTATGGGTGGGCCTTGTGTAAACAGATACAGTAATTATGTATGTATATATATATATATATATATATATATATATATATATATATATATATATTTATTTCAATTGTTGGGGAATATTATAACCATTGAATTCCGATTAGCAATAAGGCAGGAAGCCATGCGGTGAGCTCTGTGGCTAAAGGCCACCCTCAAACTGCATATAAATGTTATCTGTCTCTGTGACCAATCTCTATCATTGCCAAAGACCTCAATCAATATTCTAACTAGCCATGGAGAGGAAACAAGACACTTTATAAAGATTCTTTAGTCTGTAATCCATTCCCAAACCAGTTTTTAAGCTATCTACATGGCAACAGAAGCAAGTTTAACTGTATTTACAGTAAGTAACAGGATACTAGCCTCCGGCTAATATGCACTGCCTCTATAAACAATTATGTATTCTGTGGATGAGTCTAGTTTTATTTGAAAAATCACTATCCCTAAGATCAGTGGAGTAATGCACGTTACCAAGGAATGATATGTAAGACAGCCAGTTGAATGTTTGTCTTTTCACATTTAAGGAGTAGTAAATGATGCTTGAATTGACATGTGAAAATAGGTAAGTTTTTTCTGTTTGATTGACAATATATCAGGCTTTCTCTCTTGGCAATGTTGTGGAGTTTCAAGAAAACGTCACACACTTTCCACTGTCTGCAATAAAACTTTGACTGTCATATTGCTCTAAGTGGAATTCTAGCAGGTGGCAAGATGAAGCTGTGATATACTCAGGGTATTTCTCTTGGTACTCGTAAATGAAACAGTAAATATCTAACATCTACAAATTTAAAGACAAAGATATGACAAGGGATTTTAATATTAATGGCATGTATCATAGATTCTAGGCACATAATATTATCTTCATTTTGCGCATTACAGAGTGTCATCATATATCATTTAACAATAAAAAATGGACATAGTAAAGTATTCCAGTTGATGGAATGTATATGTGGGGAGGATTTGGAGGGGAGGGGGGTGCGGGTGGAGGTGGAAACAGCAGCCCAAAAACTGGCAATAACGGGACAAATGCCAACTGCAATGAAATACTAATGGATTCTTATCATAGACAAAAGGCCAACAAATCAAATACTGATTTCCTCTCCATTCAGATGGGGTCACTTTGTGTTGTTTTCCATTCCCATTTGTGTCCTCAACTATGATATTATACACTCACCTAAAGGATTATTAGGAACACCTGTTCAATTTCTCATTAATGCAATTATCTAACCAACCAATCACATGGCAGTTGCTTCAATGCATTTAGGGGTGTGGTCCTGGTCAAGACAATCTCCTGAACTCCAAACTGAATGTCTGAATGGGAAAGAAAGGTGATTTAAGCAATTTTGAGCGTGGCATGGTTGTTGGTGCCAGACGGGCCGGTCTGAGTATTTCACAATCTGCTCAGTTACTGGGATTTTCACGCACAACCATTTCTAGGGTTTACAAAGAATGGTGTGAAAAGGGAAAAACATCCAGTATGCGGCAGTCCTGTGGGTGAAAATGCCTTGTTGATGCTAGAGGTCAGAGGAGAATGGGCCGACTGATTCAAGCTGATAGAAGAGCAACTTTGACTGAAATAACCACTCGTTACAACCGAGGTATGCAGCAAAGCATTTGTGAAGCCACAACACGTACAACCTTGAGGCGGATGGGCTACAACAGCAGAAGACCCCACCGGGTACCACTCATCTCAACTACAAATAGGAAAAAGAGGCTACAATTTGCACAAGCTCACCAAAATTGGACAGTTGAAGACTGGAAAAATGTTGCCTGGTCTGATGAGTCTCGATTTCTGTTGAGACATTCAGATGGTAGAGTCAGAATTTGGCGTAAACAGAATGAGAACATGGATCCATCATGCCTTGTTACCACTGTGCAGGCTGGTGGTGGTGGTGTAATGGTGTGGGGGATGTTTTCTTGGCACACTTTAGGCCCCTTAGTGCCAATTGGGCATCGTTTAAATGCCACGGCCTACCTGAGCATTGTTTCTGACCATGTCCATCCCTTTATGACCACCATGTACCCATCCTCTGATGGCTACTTCCAGCAGGATAATGCACCATGTCACAAAGGTCGAATCATTTCAAATTGGTTTCTTGAACATGACAATGAGTTCACTGTACTAAACTGGCCCCCACAGTCACCAGATCTCAATCCAATAGAGCATCTTTGGGATGTGGTGGAACGGGAGCTTCGTGCCCTGGATGTGCATCCCACAAATCTCCATCAACTGCAAGATGCTATCCTATCAATATGGGCCAACATTTCTAAAGAATGCTTTCAGCACCTTGTTGAATCAATGCCACGTAGAATTAAGGCAGTTCTGAAGGTGAAAGGGGGTCAAACACAGTATTAGTATGGTGTTCCTAATAATCCTTTAGGTGAGTGTATGAAACGCATGTGAATATTATCTGAAGCTCAAAAAGTGCTACTCCAAATCTGCCTCACATTT
>NC_089859.1:39866555-39904055 GCF_036373705.1 Amia ocellicauda | reverse complement strand
TCAGTTACTTTTACATTAAATACTCTTCATATTGTGTCTGCATGCAGATCTTATTCTCATTTCCACTGATTTCCACTTCTTCTACAGTTTTGGAGCTATCAATGTGAAACTTGGCAGTTACAGAATTCATGATGATTGTTTATGCTTTTTGAACAGATTAACTGAATGAAACTGTAGTTATACTGTTTTTTCTACCCATTCTACACCAATGGGGAACCTGACACATACTCATGGATGACGGTAAAGAAACTGTTGTTTGTGTCAGTATTATCATGTATCACAATGGGTAGGTCTAACACTAGGCTACACCTGATTCCTTGCCATCTATTGATAGTAGGACATTCTATATCATTATAAACATTATCAGAAACACCAAATGCAGCCTGCCCGCTCCACATTATTATTAGATATTTGTATTGCTTATTTGACACAGTCTTTTATCCACAACAACACACAGGACGTTAGGTAAACAAATTACTCTCAGAATAGCTGGCGAATAGTTGAACCAAAAATATGGTTGTGACCTGATTTTCCATAGTTGGGAAAGTAAGGTAGGGCAGTGCTATTTGTTATGTTTTAATAAACTCTGACAGACCACTGTTATAATGTGTCTCTCCTCTCTTTATTTTTACACACACACAGTTTACGTAAAGCAGCAAACAGTTTGTAGCAAGCAGCTTGCGACCACAGCGCTTAATACGGCAACTGTCACTTAGCAACAGAACAAACACAAAGGCGTTACTTTAGAACAGAACTACACAACAGCTCATGGCTGCAACACTGATGATAGCAGTTTATAGTTTACAAAGTGAGAGAGCTATATTGTAGTTTCTAGAGGTGTGGTCTAAATGGGTGAGCTTTGAAAATGCTACCGAAAGTGGTTAGAGAAAATTGTTTTATGAGAAAATTAAGATTAATATATAGACATGGGTTGTCCTGATTAACTGCTTGCTTATGCTACTGTGTGTAGTCCTGCATATCGAATCATACACAGCACAGTATTGAAAGACTTTGTAAAGAGGGAAATGTCATCTTGTTTATTCTAGTTTATGTACCCTGCAGTTAGGAGCACAAAAGCTTTGTTATATTTCTTAGATAAACTGAGCAGCTATATCCTTAATATTATATGTGCTGTAAATGTGTCTTTACTTATGTACATTTGGTTTTGCGGTTAGCCGGACATATACTGATTGTTTAGTAATATGTAGCTATACACTTTTTGGAAGGTTACCAGGGTGCTTATTACAAATAGACACACTCTCTCTCATTTTAAGGAATGGCTGCAATTCTTCTGAGATTATTATTTAAAAATAAATAAATAAAAACCGAGGCCACAACCAGTTCTTTCATAACAACTCCTTTTCATAAACATGCATATGTTTGTAATTTTAGTGGAGGCGTTGTTTTCTGCTTAAACAAAATAGGAAGTGGGGTGGAGAGGAAAGAGAAAAAATATGTAAAACAGCAAAGGCTGGTGACTTCCCAAAGTCTCATATCAAATAATGAATAGCCTTGCTATAGTAGTTTATTAGACTAAATAAAATAAAACAAAATACAAATTTGGTCTCCTTAATTATTAATAGTGAGTTCCATATGTTCTTGGATCTCACTTTAATTTTATCTTTGACCCTGGGTGTGAAGTACAAGCTGAATGGTAACACCCTTCTGTTTAATCTAATCTAGTCTTAACAAGCTGTTCACACACAAGGGCTTGGGATTTTCCATGACAGTGCCAAAGAGTAGTCCATTGGGAGTTGAGGAAGGATGTTCTTCACTGTTCATTCCTGTTGCACATCAACCAGGCAGCCTAAGTTGCATCAATAATGACTGGTCTTAAGTCGCAACACTATTTAAGGATTTGTAAATAGTATGGAATGCCATTGTGGCTGTATTAGCTTAGTGTTCATCTCTCAGGAGTCTTGTCTGGGTCAGATTACAAATCGGAGCATCTTGAAGGTTTCTATATAATGTTGAGTGACTAACTCCTGGAATATGAAGGAACTGGCTAATTGAGGGGAAAAAAACAAAAAAACTACTTTTCTGTGCAATAAAGAAAACTTGATCCTTACCCAAAAAGGCTTGTTTTCAGTCAAGCACTATTTTAGGATAATAATAATAACACATATAGCTGCAAGCAGCAATGTAGGAGGCCAAGTATAGTAGCATGAATATGTGAAATGAATGGATGTGGTAAATATAGCATGGATATGGCAAATGTATGGCCATGGGAAGTGTATTAGCATGGTATGGCATATACAGTTACTATATAGATATCAGTTGATATGTGATGTTTTGTGTATTATATAATTTCACAGATTTATAGAGCAATGTACAGTAAGGGAAAAAAGTAATTGATCCCCTGATGATTTTGTACTTTGCCCACTGACAAAGAAATGATCAGTCTATAATTTTAATGGTAGGTATATTTTAACAGTGAGAGACAGAATAACAACAAAAAAAAAAGTTATAAATTGATTTGCATGTTAATTAGTGAAATAAGTATTTGACCCCTTTGACTTAGTACTTGGTGGCAAAACCCTTGTTGGCAATCACAGAGGTCAGACGTTTCTTGTAGTTGGCCACCAGGTTTGCACACATCTCAGGAGAGATTTTGTCCCACTCCTCTTTGCAGATCCTCTCCAAGTCATTAAGGTTTCGAGGCTGACGTTTGGCAACTCGAACCTTCAGCTCCCTCCACAGATTTTCTATGGGATTAAGGTCTGGAGACTGGCTAGGCCACTGCAGGACCTTAATGTGCTTCTTCTTGAGCCACTCCTTTGTTGCCTTGGCTGTGTGTTTTGGGTCATTGTCATGCTGGAATACCCATCCATGACCCATTTTCAATGCCCTGGCTGAGGGAAGGAGGTTCTCACCCAAGATTTGACAGTACATGGCCCCGTCCATCGTCCCTGTGATGCGGTGCAGTTGTCCTGTCCCGTTAGCAGAAAAACACCCCCAAAGCATAATGTTTCCACCTCCATGTTTGACGATGGGGACGGTGTTCTTGGGGTCATTCCTCCTCCTCCAAACACGGCGAGTTGAGTTGATACCAAAGAGCTTGATTTTGGTCTCATCTGACCACAACACTTTCACCCAGTTCTCCTCTGAATCATTCAGATGTTGGCAAACTTCAGACGGGCCTGTACATGTGCTTTCTTGAGCAGGGGGACCTTGCGGGCGCTGCAGGATTTCAGTCCTTCATGGCGTAGTGTGTTACCAATTGTTTTCTTGGTGACTATGGTCTCAGCTGCCTTGAGATCATTAACAAGATCCTCCCGTGTAGTTCTGGCCTGATTCCTCACCGTTCTCATGATCATTGAAACTCCACGAGGTGAGATCTTGCATGGAGCCCCAGACCGAGGGAGACTGACAGTTATTTTGTGTTTCTTCCATTTGCGAATAATCGCACCAACTGTTGTCACCTTCTCACCAAGCTGCTTGGCGATGGTCTTGTAGCCCATTCCAGCCTTGTGTAGGTCTACAATCTTGTCCCTGACATCCTTGGACAGCTCTTTGGTCTTGGCCATGGTGGAGAGTTTGGAATCTGATTGATTGATTGCTTCTCTGGACAGGTGTCTTTTATACAGGTAACCAGCTAAGATTAGGAGCACTCCCTTTAAGAGAGTGCTCCTAATCTCAGCTCGTTACCTGTATAAAAGACACCTGGGAGCCAGAAATCTTGCTGATTGATAGGGGATCAAATACTTATTTCCCTCATTAACACGCAAATCAATTTATGACTTTTTTGAAATGCGTTTTTCTGGATTTTTTTGTTGTTATTCTGTCTCTCACTGTTAAAATACACCTACCATTAAAATTATAGACTGATCATTTATTTGTCAGTGGGCAAATGTACAAAATCAGCAGGGGATCAAATACTTTTTTCCCTCACTGTATGTATGTAACCCAAAGCTACAACCAAACGTGACCATGTGACCAAATGTGAAAGCTATAAAAGTAATTTCAGCTCCTATTTTCAGTTCCTGTTAATATCAATTGGGAAATGAAGTTTCATGAATGTAACATATTGTTCCACTGAGGTATAGAGCAACGTATGTACACAACACTACACTAAATGGTGATTGGCCTGTGCAGCCATGTTATTTATTGCAACAACCAAACTTGATAGAACACCATAGTGTCATGCATGCCAAAGTTCAGCACAGTGAGCCTTATGGTTCTGGAGAAGATGTTGCTAGAACGACACAATATGGATGCCATAACTTACTTCTTATTGACTTGTCATGAGCAGGCCTAAATGGATAATATGCAAATGTACATTGGTGGTAGTTTTGGAGAAGACGGCTTGTGGAATGTTGTCTGTTTAACACAATGTGGTTGTCTTGGCATGCAACCCATGGGGCCGAAACTCACCCCATATAAACATACTACAGCCCTCTACCGTTATATAAAGGTTTGTGACTTTTTTTGGTAATACTTATAAACTCTTAAGAGTGTTCAAAGTTTTTTCATGGAAAACACGTGTAATTTCTATATGTGTAATTTGATTGGCTTGTGGTGACTGTAGTGGCTTGACTCTACAGGTGCAGAGCATTGTTCACATCCACATCTCACACGGAGTTAATTAACTAGGTAGAGTGACACGTGCATGCTGCATGTTAGGGTGTCTAAAAGAATAAAAGAACGTGCTCTCTGAGAAGTGTTCCATTGTAAAATAAAGATTCATGCTGCATGGTTCCATCTTCTGGTTCCATTTCCTTCAAAATATACAAGAGTGACAATGGTGTTTGACACCCACTTTTCTGCAGATACCCTTACTAGTACCATGTCAAAATTGAGCACTGAAGGCTTTTGGTTTTGGAATAGATGTTTTATCATGATAACATGTAAAATACATACAATCCAACATGGTCATCAAACCAACATGGCCCATCTGCATATTTTTTTATTGTGTGTTAAAATTGTGATTTATACTTATACATTAAGTTTCAATAGTCTACCATATTCCAGTGCACAGAAAATATATAGCATATGTGACACGGCATATATAACATAATTGGACCAGGGCAGCCATGTTTTTTATTGCAGCAAGTTGCCTAGAACCAACTTGAAAGAGCACTGAACTAGTGTCATTACATTAAAAGTTCAGTGGGTCTTATGGTTGTGGAGAATAAGTTGCTGAAAGATTTTCGATTTGATGAAACATTTGAACAAATCTAGATCTGGCTATAAGGGAAGCTTTAGCACTTAGTGTCACATATATAGCACATGGAAGAGTATTGAAGATTTCTGAAAATGTACATTTATAGTGGCTGTACTATGTGATGTATGTCAATCATTTTCAACATAGCTAAAGATCCCACAGGTGTTTACAAGTATTACAAGTTTTTAGAAGCTTTGGAAGAATTAATAAATTACAATAATCATAACAAAAACCTTTGGTGCTAGGCCACCTAATAATACAGACCTAATAGATATCCTGAAGATGTAAATCCTCAGACTGACTGTACACACTCGTAATATAAGATTAGGAAAGCAAACTACCTGATCAATGTTTTACTTAATTGTCAGAAGTTGTTTTTCTTTTTTTGTTTCTTTTTTTTTTTTTTAGCAAAAAAAAGCTCTTGGTGAAAGAGAACTTTGGTGCCAGGTATTAAAAGGGAAGCAGTCAATCTTGATATTCAGCACACCCTTTGAGGATTGATGGCTGCAATAACAGTACACTGTCAGGTTTTATACTGACATATCCTTCCCTCCTCTTTGATTGCTCTACTCGCCTAGAGTTTATTCTTCCCACTTCCACACTTTATCAGAAATGTGCACTTTTCTGACTGCTAATTATGCAACTCTGTTCAACTCAAGGGGAATTACCAGAGATGACAGTTTACGGAGCTCAAATTCAGGACAGATGTGTCCTGTGGGCATTACTATGATTACGTATCACATACAACTATTATTACCCTTCCATAAGTTTTGTTTTAGAATGCATTTACTTTGGTATACATTTCATAATATTTTGTATTTATTACTGTTTGTTTTACTTTCTATCAAACTCCTGCAATCTGCTTTCCACCAGGGTTAGAGTAATTAAGGCCCACAGTTCATATCCAGCAAATAATGTTGGTGGTCTTCATTGCTTTTTTGGCAGATTTCTCAATTTAATTTGAATTGACCTTAACCTAACTGACCCAAGCCAATTTCCAAACTGTGGGAAGTATGATCAAAGAAAATCTGCAAAATAAGGTCAAGCATTTAATTTTTCTTATATAAGGAAATATTATAGCCTACATAAAACAATTAAGAAGCCAAAGTCATATTTTTAGTTAAGATTTTAGTTTAAGATTTTTTTTTTCTCCTTGCAATTCGTCGACTCGTTAGTCATCTTTTTTTGTTAATTATAGTTTATTCGTCACCTGTCTTTACAGAGTCATCATCGGCTTTTGATGTCTGTGCTACAAAGTCACTCCGTGGTCTAAGTATTGGCCCAGGATGGTGTCCAGCAGTTGTTATAAACTGATGTGATTTCAGTATGAAAATAATAAAAGAAAAACCGGAGCAGTCAAGAGCGAACTGCTCCTCACTACTTCTCTATCTCTGAATTCCTCCTATCGTCTTGTCCCATTCTTATTACTTTTTCCAACTACAGACTGTGAAGGTACAAAATAAGTATTTTTACAGTAAATCTTAATATCATAACTGTTGCTAGACCCACACTCCCATCATCCCACAACATCGTGTGGTTAGTGAACTTTTAATTTTTTTTAAACTCTCTCTGTCAAATTCACGCTCAATTTTATGAATAATAATTTCTCTCTTATTTTCCTAACAGTACAAATTACTTTATTTTGAATGTATTAACTTTACATAATGTGATTTAATGCTTTGGAGTTTAGAAACGGTACAATAATATGTTCATAGTATTATATGTAGTAGTTAAACCTTTCATTTTTATTTATTTTTATAAAGAATATAAGAGTGGTATATGGTATTTGAAAGACATTTGGATGGGTACATTTATTTTTTATTTTTAGGTGTTGGATATTAATTCCCCTTAATTAGTCATTTCGCAATGCATCACAATCTTCAAGAATGCATCCCCGGCGATTTTCAAGGACCCCCTGTACATGAAACTTGAAATAATTTATGTAGTAAAGCAGATACTTTTTTCTTTGTCCTTACAACACATAATCAACACTTATATTAGTGGCTAATCCCTATATAGAAATGCTCTATATCTTTGATATATCTTGTGGTTTAAAATGACCACACGATGGTACTGTGTATTATTGTTCTGCTGTCACTATCTTAATTTCAGTAGATTCAGACTTACATTGTTCCTTTGTCAGATTTTTATCTTAAGATGCAAGAAGCCTCAACTTGTCTTACCAAGTTTATATATAATGACTGTGTGTGTAACAGTGTTCATTGTATAATGAGCCCATTGCAATGATGTAATCCCTCTGAGTTCAGCTAAGTGTATTAAACTATTTTGGCGTAGGTGGAGCTGTATGCTGTGGAGCACTCAGAGGTGTGCCTCAGATGATGTGGTTTGCTACGTGTACACTTAGGATTATACTCACAAACCTTAAACTATGCTTTTTTTTTTTATCATCTTGGTGCCGATAATTTAGTTTTTGTTTACACATTATTGCAGACTTAAACTGTAATGCATTTTTGAATGTTTATTTAATAGAATCATCAAAGAAAGCAATCATTGATATGTATCAAAAGAGTGAGACAATTAGATAGTCAATAAGTATTAATGAAGAAGTGGTGGAAAGTGTCAAGTTCTTGAACCGATTAATTTAAACCGACATCTTCATAATCGATGGTTTATGTGCATCTCTATTTTACATGTCTTAGTATTTTAATTGTGAAAAATAAGCTGGACGTGATCCCTTCAGATGATATAATACCAACAAAGGAGTCGATAATTTTAATTAATTACTCACCATGCCTTAGTCAAGGTTCTGAAACAGATTACATATATAAAGGTGCTAATTCATTTCATAGAAAAGGTATACAGAAAAAGAAACTCCCAATAACAAACCACATGTCGGTACAGCTGTTTAAGCAACAATCCTGTCACATTTTTCACATGTTCCTTAAAAAGTTAACAAAATTACTTTTTCTAAAGTAAAAACTTAGTCTATATTGCCCCATTATATTTCCACTGTTGTACCCTTATACCTCATCCAGAAAAAAACTATTAAAGAATAAACATGGTGTTTGTTCATTAGTATTGCCCAAATGGTAACCTGATGATAATTGTCCATAATGTCAATAGGAACCAAAAACCAAAGCACTGGAACATAAAAACAAACATCCCAAAAACATATGACTATGTTACTTTTAAACAGCTGAAAAACATATTGGGGAGTTAAGAGAAGATATATTGTTAAGAGCCTTGCTTATATCTTAAGCTCTTTAAATCATAAATTATGAACATTAAATAAATAAATAACTGGTAGGTTGTATTACATGAAAATGCAGTACTATGCCACCTAAACACAGAAGGAAACACTTCTCCACTTCGTAGTAGTCACAGTGATTTTTTCAAAATATGGTCATTAAAAAGATCAACAGCTGTCTAATCAAGCACTGTTAAAGGTGGATCGGGAACAGCAATCTGAACATTTACCTTGTGCAGTACATGTCCATAAAAAAGACAATTATAATATCTTCTCTGTATAATAACAGTCAGTATAACAATAGTATTGTAGTGAGCCTTTTATCAGTTACATGGAATACTTTTCCGTAATCAATCCGTTACAATTTCTAATCCTAGAGCAATAGATACTTTACTTTTTTGTTGTTGTTGTTTTTACTACCATTTTCCTGATGAGCAGTAGCGAGTCATTTTATAGAACCGTCTCTGACCTTTCCCAGACAGCTCTGTGGCTGTATATGAGTGTTTGGTCCCTCAATTCACCTTGGTATGAGCAGAGAGTATTAGACTCAAGTCTTCAAGGGCAACAGCCATCTGTTTTTTCTCTGTTCACCTTATTTACCTAATTATTGTCTCAACTGGACATATTTAAAAGTTCAAGATATATATGTTACTTTTAATTACATATATAAAATAAGATCAATGTACATTTTAAACAGAAGGCTTCAGTTTAGTTTAATTTATCACATTCTTAGACCAATTTACCAAGTAACCAAAAGCTGAGCGATTGCAGGTCACAGATATGACCTTCCAGTAACACAGTTTAATCATATAAGCTTAACTTAATATACTAATTCATTTCTGGACAATATTTTAGCAACATTATAAGTTTACAAATGAGATCCAAGGATCCTATCCAGTCTGATTTTAAATGTTCCCAAATTTTCAGCTTCAACCACATCGCTGGGGAGTTTTTTCCAGATTGTGACAACAGAAGTGTCTCCTGTTTTCCATCTTGAATGCCTTTGTAATAGGTATTCACATCTTGTAACAAATATTGTTTCATGTCTCCAGTAATCCAGTAATAATCTTTTCAGTTTTGCTTTGATTATATGACAGCCAACAAAACTATTCTAATAGAAACAGATTCATGGTAGGGGAATTATAGGGGAACATATTTAACTCATGCACCTTCCTGTTTCACTAATGTAATCAGTTACACCTCCTTTACACTTCCTGAAAATTCTTTGTGTGGTGCTGTAGCTAATTATTTTCTGAAAATAATAGTTAATGCAGGAAGAATACAGAGAACAAGTATGAAACAATTTAACAGAAAATACAGATGATTGTTCCCAAAATTTATCAAAAACTGTGACCCACCAGCCATGTGCAAATTATAAAAATAGTACTCAATGGCAAGTTTCCATTGGCTGGCAGCAAGAAGACAAAAATGTGCTGCTGTCAAGTGCAGGGTTTGTAATTTGTGATTGAAAACAGTGTTAAAGTTTTCATTTATTTTTCAGTCTTGTTCATTTTACCTGGGTTCAAATAGCCCATGTGTATGTTTGATATATTTTGCCTAGGATGCCATTACACTGTATAGAAAATAAGAGAACCTTGTTTTTCCTTTTCTTCTATGAGGCAGAATCAACTAGAATCACATGTATTTGTTGTTGATTGTGTCTTCAATGTGTCATTCCATAGGGGACTGTGAAAGGGTTAATATTATCCTCAGAAATATTATACCTTTCTACAAAAAAACTGTTTTACTTAATCATTTCTAGATGACCTTAATTCTGCAACCCACAGGGCTGTTCCACTCCTAGGTCTCTGCATCCCTACTTGCCAGTGAAGTTTTTCTTTTTTTTCTTTTTTTTAATATTTCATGTAGAAGAGCATTTGAAATGAGTGATCGTGTTAATATTGCAGTTAAAATTAAACGATAATTAAAATTTGTTAGTTTAAAGCTATTGCAGTCTATAAAACTTTGATTACTTGAAAATTACCCGCATTAGTTTTTATGGGTTTACCCATGTGATTACTCACAAAGATTTTATGTACTTTCCCAGCATATGGTCGAAACTAAGGATGTATACGTGCTATAAAAGTGTATGGTTTCCTAAAGTCTCGCCATTGTTGTCTTAGAAAAATAAGAACTATGTAAATTGAGTGAATAAATCCTGATATAATGCTAGCCCTCTGAAGTACACCAACGGATTGCGGGAGGAAGCACGTGTGTCAGGAACACGCTCTCAGTTTTCACTTTGGGAGTTGTGTGCATTCATTGTCTGGCAGCTGGACACATATTTACTGAATGACCTTTCTTGCGTCATATTGTTGATATGCAAATCTGCGCAGTAAGTAGACTGTTGAGAATATTTTAAGGCTGTAATGACTTGGTGGAGTTCAGCTGCCTATTGAGTTACAGCTCACCTTAGAAATTAAGACTGGATATGATGTAAAATGTTTTATTAGACAGCTGTTGCACTGAATTTGAGGTATAAACAATTTCTATAGTGTGTTCTGCTTGCCTCCCTCTATGTTGTTTATTTATGCATTCACTTGTTTTTTTATTATGTCTTGCATCCAATAACACAATTAGATAAAACTTATACAGATTTTTAAAAACTTACATAGAGAAAAGGGAAAATTATAATTAAAATAGTATCCTCTCATTTGCAAACTTTGTTTTCATGTAATAATGTAGTGTCTATGATAATGACAATAAAGTTATACAGAGAATCAAGATTACAGTTCAAGATACAGCAACAACAGTGGTACAGGATAATAATATAAAATGCTTGAATAGAAAGTATGTAGTAGAAATTAGTTATATAAGAGGTGAATTTCATTGAAGCACTGGTTCAGTGAAATAATGGGTTGTCTTCAAAAACATTGGGACTTATTGGAACTATATTATTTTTATGATCAGTCATAATATTGCTATGAGATTTGCCTTTGCCAACAAATATCTTGTAAAGGGAACACAATAGAATCGGTAATTTTTTTAAATACATATCTATATATAATAAATACATTCAACATTTTATGATAGTAAATACAATTAAGCATACATTTTAAATGTTAACCTGTGGTTGGGATGTCATGCATATTACAAAGGCCTACTATGCAATCATTAAAACTGGGTTGAACACAGTTTAAAGGTCTCCTTTTCTATGTTTTGCATTTTTTAGGATTAATTAAAATACCTGGGTAGGTTAGATTATATTTGCAAGTTTTATCACTTTTATCACAGTACTGCCCATGTGTTTGGGGTGCAGCAAAATAGGGAGGTTATCGAAAATAAGCAGGAGAATGGAATGGAAAACTTACTGCAAAAGAAGCTGATTAACACAGACTGTGTGTCAGCACATTGGGCCTTTGAAGTTCAGTCCAGTGGTTTTTATTTTTTTGTGCTTTTTCATTTTCCTGTACCATCAATCAGTGTTAGACAAAACTCTGTTAAAGTGGTACTGTTTCTCCACAAAAAAAAAAACATACAAATGATAATAATAATAAAGAAAGAATATGAGCTGAAGCAGTAATTGTAATTTTTCACAAAACCCTATATTTGTTTGATGGTGTACCACTGAGCACTGACTGAAGATATTGAATATGAAACAAAAACAATCATGGTTTCTATTTAGAAAATCTGAATTTTAAAACAATTGTAATATCTCCATTAGTTTTTATTAATTCATTGATCTGTTTGTTTGTTCTTGTCTGACTATCAGAAATAATCAAAAACTCATTTTCATTATCTGCCTAAGGTGAGAAAACAGATACCAGTTTTTGTTGTTGGTATTGTTAGTTATTGAGAAATAGAAATATGCATTGACAGCATTCAAACTCAAAGGCAAATGAAGACAGAAACAGATGCTGAATGTGAGAAACATTATTCCTTCAAAGCATCAGCTTTATTAGAGAAAGCAGGAGTGGTCAAAAGTTGTGTCTTAATCATTTACTTGGTTGACCTATACCAAGTGAAAATAAGTGCAAATGGCTAATATGACAAAGGCAACAAAAAAACAACTATAGTGAGTTTCCAAATGTTGAATAGTCTGTTTATATATACATATATATTACAAAATGTACAAGCAAATGGAAATAAAAAAAAAAAAAAAAGCTCACAGATGTGTAGACTCTGTAAATGTATAATCTCCGGAAACAACTAAACTTGCAATTGAGTTGATTATACTATGTCTAGATGTGATAATTTGTTCTTTGTCTTTTATGTTATTTACATTACATTAAATCACATTATTACTTTAAAGGTATGTACATATATATTTATATATATGTGTATTTAAATATATACACTTGCATGTGTCTGAGTGTGTGTGTTAAAGTATAATAATAGATATGTCATAATTAACTGAGCTGCAGTTCATAGAGTATCACATCATCTCGAAGTTTGCTTTTGCAAAACCAGCTCCGTGATTATCTGACATCCTCCGGAAGGTTACAAGAGTTGTTTCCTACATTACTTAGGAAAAAAAATTCCTTTTCACAATTGAAAATGTCAGCATCAATTTAAAGTAACACTAAGCATGCGCTCGCTTTCTTCATATTATCCTCCCCTACCTCCCCTCCAACCACCCTGCTGAGGATCTGCCTGTGACAGTTTGATTAGATCATCAATCCTCACTGTTAACAGCACTTTTCCTGAACACCTGGGTTGCTAGGTCACATCTGGCTCTTAGCTACCGTTGTTTTAGTGACCCAATGTGCATTTCCAGCAGTCATTTACATTAGCACCAAGGATTAAAAATTATCTGAGTACAACAGTTTGTTTCAAGATCATTCTTTGTTCTTGTGTGTGCACACCCTTAATGAGAGGATGGGAAAATCTATTTCAAGAGAAGCCAAGGCAAATGGAGTAATACATTTACTAGCCTTACATTTTTCTTTTTTTCTTTTTCCCCCAGCCCTTCAGTGTAAAGTGAAAAAAGAAAAAGCCTAGGCTTTTCTTTTTTTTTCTAAGAGAGAATAATGATCTCAATCACACTGTGGGAAGATGCAAATCAGTTCATACCAACTGTATTACGTTGTATTAAAATGGTTTCCATTGAAGGGCCTGGTAAACAGAAGAAAGTACTGCTGTTTGTATGGTGGCACACAATATAAAGTCATCTGATTAATGATCGTTCTCCTTTTGAAGTGACTGTATAGTAGGTAATAAGCTCTTGATCAGAACGGGTGATGCATTACTGGCAGGGCAGGGATAAACCTTATGTGAGCAAAGCCTTAATCTGTCTAATGAAAAATATCATAAATCTGTTGCAGTCTTTCCATTTCTTGTCTTGGGTGTCGTTTTCTGCACTAGAACCTAAGCTGGCCAATCTTGTGTTTTCTAACTCGTTAACTGGGTGCTTTACACATTAGCAGACTTACAAATGGCATTTTCCCTTTCTTTCATGTTTTACTTTCATTCTTTCTTACTTTCTTTAGTGGACTGAACCTTAGTATTTAAAGTCAGCCCTCCTCCTAGTGCTATCCTAGTATTATTGTGTATTGTCTGTGTTGTTAATGACTTTGCTATGTGAACAACAACAAGCAAAGCCTTCGGCCCTTAATTGTTTGGTGGCATAGTGTTTGGTGAGAGACTCTTGTTAGAGATGTAAGAGGACACGCTGAGCTCAGCCAGTCTAGCTGAAAAAGGTAAGTATTTTAGCGGGTAAGATTAAAAACACATTTTGGAGCAAACTTGTATAAAAAAATTCCCTTCTCCATTGGAGAATAAGAGGAAATGTAGGCACTGTACTTGTAACTTAATTTGGTGTATGGTTAAGGAAATATCACAGTATGTAAATGCTTTCAGTTTTCATCCCCAAGGTTTTTAATGTTTTAGCATGTACTATCAACTGTCTACTTCATTGTCAACTTAATGGACAAATACCTTTCTTTGTAGTCTCCCTACAATATTCATAGTATTCACTCTATTCATCTGCTTATTAATGTGTGTGTGTGTGTGTATATATATATATATGTATGTATGTATGTATGTATGTATGTATGTATATGTATATGTACACTGTTCTAGCAAAGTTAATACAACTAGCATAGAACACACATTTTGCCTGGTTTGACCTTTTTATGAAGACCCAGTATGCTTAAGATTTAAAATTTAGACTAGCTAATATGACTGCTCTTTTTCTAGCCAATACATATTGCCCAAACAAGCAACAAATGTACGGTACGTAATGTTAGTTAAAAAGCTTTTAAGTGTCTTCCCCATTTGTTTTCTGACTACTGTGTTATTCTAATGTAGATGCAGCGCAGCCTGTTCCACATTATTCAATTGCTGCGCTTTAAATAATAAGTTAGCAGTATGGTCACATTTGTATTATCCGCGTAAGCCTAAATTAAGATGATGGTTACTGTAATAATGTTAAATTCATCATGTTATAATACTGTTAAATTTATGGGATAACAATGATAAAATGAGAGTATTTGCGTTGCACTAGTTCCTCAGGTACTGTTAAATTTAATAAACGTTCAAGCCTTTTTCATAAAGCTTGTTTATGACAGGCTTGCACCATATGCTTGATTTTTTTTTTTCTCTTTCCCACTCAGCCTTTGCTTAATACATAATATGCAGTAGCCTCACAGATTGCAGTTTATATATAATAGTATTTATGATCCGTAACAGAGCATCTAAAGTTGTGGATTAACATTTATTACCATTACTGGGCAGATCCATCTATACCCAACTTAATTTTAGCCTCTTTGTAAAGTGTCAGAATTAAAATTATTATTAAATAAACAAGAATTACAGTCAGCAAAGGGACTTGTTTGGGATAAGCTCTCAAGGCACAAAGATAAAGGTAAAGCGAGGGCTTTTCCCTTGCACTTGAAGGAAATTCCTCATTATTATTATTATTATTATTATTATACCTGATTCTGTGAAAATCTGATTCAAAAACAAAAACAAACAAACATACACAAACGGCAAGTCACATTCCTTAACCAATATATTCATATAGAATTTTCTATCCTAATTTCACAAGCTTTACTATTATTAATAATCTTTTTACATAATAATAATAATAATAAAAATAATAATGAGTAATTTCCTGAAGTATCAGCAATATTGCCTTAATTTTGGTATAAATTCAAGGAGCACATTTACGCTATAGTGAATGTGCATGTTCTCCTTTTCATTATTAATTGCTGTTTCACATTATTTCACGATATTAATAAACTAGCAATGGTCCAAAATCACCTGAAAAATGAGTAGTGGAGTGCAAGGACAACAGTATATAGGCGAGGCGTGGCTTAACACTTGCAAAGCGATTGGACCCAGTGACCAAGATTAATGAAACTCAGATGGGTTTTAATTAGTGCAGCTGTGGTCATCAATTATACCCCGAATACAAATATTGTTATATTTGGGAAATTCTTGATTTATTTTATTCTGTTGGCCTGCAGATTTAGATGAATGAGTTCTCATCATAAACATTCGGGGATACGAAGGGGGGAAATAAAAAATAAAAAGCAAGAAAGAAAGAAAGATTAGCCCGAGGCCATGGTTTATTATTTAGGACACAATCAGCTCTAAGAGTGAGCAGTACCAAACAAAACGTTGTAAACTGGTCTCTCAGCATTAATTTAGAAATTTCGCTGAAATGTGGAGCTCGTACAGGTCGTCAAAAACATTAGCGCGTTTCGCATGGAACACAAAATGGTGTGTCAGCTAGGGAATATATATATGAATTATTGTTCAGCAGATGATCCATAACAGAATGCCAGGGCATGTACTCTTAAAGCATATATTCGACATTTAATTTGACATGTAATGTGGTGCTCACTTATTATATTTTTTTAGTGTATTTTCTTTTTATATATATTAAACAAGAGTAAACATGAAAAATGGTCAAGCAGCTGTGAGAGAGACATGAAGTGTGACAGACCCCGGTGATTAAGGGAGATTCATAACATGCTCTGTTTTGTAGAGGTATGCATTGGTGAACATCAGGGGAGTTCTCTGTCCTACACCAGTCAAGCCCACAATGCCTGTGAAAAAACAGTCCTGTGACTTTGAAGAAAATGTACTTTAGTTTGTGTGTGTGTGTGTGTATGTATGTGTGTGTGCGTGTGAGTGTAAATATGTACATACACTACTGAATATTAATATAAGCACATACACATGTAAGCATATTCATATACCATCTTACACATCAAGTATTTATTTTTTAAAACATTATGTATATGTGAGGAATTATTGAGGTATTGTTTTATAATTAACCAATGTATTCAGTCGACTGAGCCAGGGTTTGAGATAATGAGCCTTATAATGGTGTTTTAGTTTTAAAGGTTTAGTTTTTCCTTCAGTTTGGATTTCTCCCATCTTGTGTGTCCAGGTGTTCTTTTGATTCCTTTATCCTCTTATTTCTGAACTGTATCTCAACACATGCGTTTTTGGTCTTATGTGTTTGATAAAATGGGATTGTGGTTTCTGGCAAAACACACTAAACAAATTACCTTTTATAACTTACTGCAATACCTGGTTGTGCCTTTAGGAGATAAGCCCCTCTTACTAGAGTGTTTATAGTGTGGAAAATATCCTCTTTTCATTAGAGCGATACCACATTTTATACTTTGTAATGTGTGAATAATCACCTTGTTTCCTGGGACTTACACTGGGACAGTTTGTAAAAATGCATTTTTATCCTAAAATGGCAAAATTCTATAATATAACCACCAATGTGATATTTTGTGTTTAAATACATACATATCTATAAATATCTAACTGATGTATGTATGTATGTATGTGTATATATACAGCTCTGGACAAAATTAAGAGACCACTGAATTTTTTTTATTAAATCAGCATCTCTACATGTGTGGCAGCCATTCCATTCCATTCATATTATTATTTTGAATTTGGGAGAAATGTTGTCAGTATTTTATAGAATAAAATCAAAAATGTTCATTTTACCCAAACACATACCTATAAATAGTAAAACCAGAGAAACTGATAATCTTGCAGTCTCCTAATTTTTTCCAGAGCTGTATATGTATATGTATATGTATATATATAATATAATATGTATATACCCCCAAGATTTTGACATCTTATTATCTAGTTGTCACAGTGTATATGACACATTTGAAGAACCTGTTCGTGCAGCTGCTGAGCGAAATGGCAGGTCTCCTTCACATCAGAGTAGTTGTGTAGTGTGTCTCCCAGTGTACTGCAGCCCACTTAGATAACAGTTGCATCAGTTGAAAAGGTCCATTTCAATTAGACTTCACGCATGTGTAAATCTCTGTTTCCTACTGCATGCTTTTTTCCATTCTTCTCTCTCTCTCTCTCTCTCCACTTTTTTGTTGTGGTAATATAAAGGCAAAAAAGAAAAAATGCTTCAAAAATTACCATAAATATTTGAGATGCATTTTTTTCCCCCTCTCACACCATTAGCATATCATGCTGCGACCCACACCAGACTGAACCATTAACAAAGCAGCCCTCATGTAATTAATGTAAATAATATGGAACTACAGCATGAGTAACCCAGTCAGGCTTAGCAGAAAAACATTTGTCATTATGCATCATCTAAGGCGCTCAGCTTCATTTCAAATTAAACTTCATGGGCTTTACCCCCTTTATTTTTTTCCTCTCTCAGCCACTATAAATTTCTTTGAAACATGCATCTGTACATGAGGGGAATGCAATCGAGAGAAGAGAAATTAAAATTTTATTATTTACTGCGCTTCTGTTGCAGAGCGCAATTAGTATCTACGTGGAGCTGGATATTTACCGCGGCTCAATGCAGTTGGCTCTATTTTCTGTCTTTAAAAATATTTCTGGTCCTCTGGTGCCGTCAGCAAATCTAAAGTGTGGCTCAGTGCCTGCCATTTGCTACCATTGCCCTCTGACTCCCAGGCACAGCAGAGCATTGTAAATTTTTCATGAAGAGTTCCACTCTGTAAACCAGCAAACAGAAATAATGTTTTAAATGCAATCATTGTCAAGCCTGAACAATGTAATTTATCAAGAGAACGTTTTGGACTATATAATAAGTTTCAGATATTAATACAATTTTTCATCTTATGTCAGGTCCCTGATTTATGGATAGCATGTGATCTAAGGTGATCATTGAATTATAATTCAAGTAATAAGAAGCCGAGGTTCCTGCTACTGCTACCCCCTTGCATTAGCTCGTGTGCCACCGAGCCAATTTGCTAAACAACCGTGGGCTAAATGATGCAGCTTCCTAATTCGAAAGAAAGGCCCACGTTAATTAGATAACGGATAAAACTCATTATTTTTAAATGATATCAAACAAAGTAAATATCTGACTGCATCTATGGCTGCTGCTTTAATGGCTCCATTCCCTGATTTAAAGTAAGGAATACTTGAAATTATGGGCAATGATTTACAACACATTGCACTATGATATATAGACTGTACCTTTTATTAAGTGTACATGACTGTTACCATCTCTGTAATGCACTGCTGTATTTAATCAAAATCCATACGCAGATGCTTTAAAGGAATACTGGCTTGATGCAAACAGCAAATATTGTTGGTCTGTTTATTTCCATGTTTTCTAAACATGTTTTGTAATTTTGAACATGATACAAAATACAAAAAGAAAAATCATGAATATTTAACAACTCCTCTAAATGTGATTTAAACAATACTAGAGATCTAACAATAAACTACCCAATATTAATACTGTTCCTTCACTATTTCAATGTTTTTCACCAACAACCAATTTTGTTTTCTTCTGTGTTGTTAGTGTTATTTGTCATATATCGCATATGATCTCAATTAAAAATAATAAAGTGAATTGCTTCACCCTGTAATGAGGTTAAAATTGTACATATTCATGCTGTGATGGTAGAGTATTAATGAAAAATATCAACATAAAAGACTACCCATACCTGAAGATCTTGAAACGTTTCCTCTGAGCTTTACTCACATTTATGAAGGTATTCCTGTACCTTCTTAAAATATAATAATGTATGGCAGAGCCCACAATAGCAAGTGATGTGGAAATATGTCGTGGATCTGCGTGTCAGCAGGTGAAATTAATGAAATCGAGTAATTTGATTTACGATGTACTAATGCGACTTGATATCTGTAAGCAAAACACTGATATTGCCGACTTATACTATATGTTTAAGTGCTTCCGCTTTGTTATCAGAAATACTGATACAGAGCCTGCTTTTTTATGACTTGATTTATCGTTGCTAATATTTCTATTAATACTAATTCTTCCATAGCAGACACTGCATAGTTCCAGTGCACTGATGTTCCTCTGGACTGTGAGGACAACACAAACAAACCAACCAACAAATACATAAATAGATAGATAGGTAGATAGATAAATACATAAATGATACAGCTATACAGCTTTCTTATTAAAGGAGGGATGTAAAAGCAAACAAAAAACAAGCATTCAGTGCCATCAGTGCATAAAACAAATATCATACATTGATCCAAGTCTGTTCCCATTTCTTGTTTTACTGCCTAATTGCACTCAGTATGAGCAGTGTAATAATTAACATGGAATACATCCATTCTTGGTCAGGCATTCCCAGTACTGGTTATACTGTAAGAGAGTGTTTCAAGTTCTTTCTCAGCAGGATGAAAAGCATCAACCCCCCTGCACCCCCACCCCCTCCTCCCCTTCTGTGTCATTGCTAGCCTTCTTAATCCACACGCCAATTAGTTCATAATTGCAGAATTAGTACAGGTTTAGCATAATGTTTACTTGTGTCTCCACAGACGCAATAAAGAGATTTTAGTCCTGCTTGCAGAGACTGGATCAAGTGTATTTGAAGAGGGCATAGTTTAAGGAGGCTCAGACTTCAAGGCTAGCTTTTCCTGGCAGAATCTGTCCACTTGTGTTTGTAAAGAACTATAAATAACATGTTTTGGGAAAGACAATAATTCTTACTGAAAAGCTGATAATTGGGGAGAATATAAGCCTAGGCATAATACTGCACTCTGAGACATGAAATGGCTTGTGCCGCTTTGCTAGCACAATGGATGGGGAGCTTGGTGTACCGAAATCATAGTGGAGTTTTCACCTCTGTTGTATGCATAGAGGTGGTTGCCCTGAAAAAAAGAGACTGAACACACTGTCCTTCCTACAGATTCACACACACCCCATACATCTTTGTTGTTGTTGTTTTTTTTTCTTTGCAAAAAGCACAGATATTATTTATAAGATGACTTGAATTGAAATTAAAAAAGAGTGAGACTCATCAGAAATGGACGCTGAAAAAGGAGAATGATTTCTCCTGGTAACTTTTTGACCTGTTTAATTAAGTACTTTGCATGGCCTTGTGCAACTTTTATAGCATGCAGCAGTCCACAAATGTGAGGAGTGGTGCACAATAAAATAAAAGCAATAATGGCCATTTCAGAGGGACCCGTATCTGCAGACTTAAAGCTACATATTTCATCTGGTGCATTCAGGCTCCTCCGCTTTTTCCCTAAGTTATAGTGGAAATAACAGGGAGCAATATTACGATAACAATTCCTGATTGTTCATCAGGCTTAAGAGATTTATATTCGCAGGCCTTTTATCAAGTCCACTGCATTCATTAAATTGACAATTTGTATTTGCCTTGCAGCTGGGTAAATAGGAATTGGAGTCATTCTTTTTTCTTTTCTTTTTTTATTCCCCGGGATTCAGGGTAAATAACATTTCATAAAATTTCAAGCATCCGTGTGTGCTTTAGTTTCTCTTATGTAGTTAGTGCAATGTTATTTTTTAATGCATCTAAAACTAAATTTCAGTTATAGGTCTTTTACAGTATTTTCTGCTAGAAAGCAATGTTTCACAGAATAGCAAACCTCAGTGGCAATCTCCTACAATGTTGCCTAACCGCTTGTTTAAAAAACGAATCATAATTTCCTCTGAGATTCTGTACCAGCAAGGGGGTTATCCCCCCCATATAGTGTAGTTTCCATGCTTTTGTTGAAGATTTAATAAACATTTTCATTTGAATGGCTAATTTATACATTTTTATTTTGTAAATACATGAAGCCATGAACATAATGTTTCCTAATGCTTCCAAGCTAAATTATAATTCTGCAATCATTTAGGTAGATAACAGAAGGTATTGTATGGCAGCATACTATCTGACAGCACTTCGACCAGTGAACACCTGGAAAGGTTATTTTATTTAAGAATACATTTAAATATATCACTGTTATTGTTGCATATTCCTATTGTACTATTGGTAAACACATAAATAAATAAGTACATTATTTGTTAAATTTGCATACTCTTACTCAAGGCAATCAAGGGGGAAGTTTAGTAGTATAAACCTTGAAGGTTATAGCAAATTATACAGTGTTCATTTGTTTCAGTCCTTCTAATTCTCTCAAATATATGAGGCCCTTTTAATACAGACAGGGATTTAGTTTGTTGAAACTCATTGATAATATGTTCCTACTAATATCTCACTTTACCTTGCTAACACTTTGCTTAAAGATGTATTAATATGTCTCTCTATACATCACAATTTGTAGTTCTGGTCAGGATTCAACTGCAAACTGCTGGGATGAAATCAGACTTGAAAAGTTCTTGATTGTATGAGACAACTTTTGTTTTAATGATCAAGACTACTTTCACATACTAACTAGTGTTGTTTCCTTTTGAAAAACTGTAATAATAATAACATCTCTATTAGTTTGTAATGGGACTTTTTTTTCCCTATGAATATCTTGAAGTTGATTGCAATAGATTTCTGCCTACAGAAAAGAAAGACCCAGTTCAACTGGATAAAAAGCTTTTTAATCAGACATCAATACATTATCTGCTGGAATGATAGAGAAAACAACAACAACAACAACAACAACAACAACAATAATAATTGTCACTAATAACAATAATTTGAAAGGTCTCTTAAATCAGTTGCTTTGGTTTGTTGGTTTGCATTTTGATTGTTACTGGAATGTTACTGTCAGTGTTAAACAAAATGATGCACTTCAAATCATTACCCAGGCACTTCTCATTTTTATTTCAAGTGCATGTAAGTACATTCTATTTACAGTTCCCATAATTCAAGGACAAGGTCTAACACAGGCAGGTGTTTTTAGGTCACTAGTCCATATCTTGTTCCTCTACAGAAGTATACAGTATAATATGTGCTTGGTCCCCTTCTCAGCTAGCTATTTCGGTACAGTTAACATTGCTGGCTGAAATTGCTGTATAAAGTTGGGGTTAAATTTACAGATTAATCAAATTACTTTCATGGTGCTTTTTGTGCTCCCTTTTTTCCTGAAAGTAACTGCAAACTATAAAAGGTACATAGATGCATTGTAAGCATGAAAAATAAATGAATATGGAGTGTACGTTTAGATGCTCTATTGTTCAGACTTGAAGTAACACAAATGTAATAGTAATTTGCCAATTTTAAGTTCTCAATCATTCTCTACAAGATTTTATCCAAATGTATACACTGGTTAATTCATATAATATTTATACATTTGTATTTATAGTGTATATATATATATATATATATATATATATATATATATATATATATATATATATTATATACACTCACCTAAAGAATTATTAGGAACACCATACTAATACTGTGTTTGACCCCCTTTCGCCTTCAGAACTGCCTTAATTCTACGTGGCATTGATTCAACAAGGTGCTGAAAGCATTCTTTAGAAATGTTGGCCCATATTGTTAGGATAGCATCTTGCAGTTGATGGAGATTTGTGGGATGCACATCCAGGGCACGAAGCTCCCGTTCCACCACATCCCAAAGATGCTCTATTGGGTTGAGATCTGGTGACTGTGGGGGCCAGTTTAGTACAGTGAACTCATTGTCATGTTCAAGAAACCAATTTGAAATGATTCGACCTTTGTGACATGGTGCATTATCCTGCTGGAAAGTAGCCATCAGAGGATGGGTACATGGTGGTCATAAAGGGATGGACATGGTCAGAAACAATGCTCAGGTAGGCCGTGGCATTTAAACGATGCCCAATTGGCACTAAGGGGCCTAAAGTGTGCCAAGAAAACATCCCCCACACCATTACACCACCACCACCAGCCTGCACAGTGGTAACAAGGCATGATGGATCCATGTTCTCATTCTGTTTACGCCAAATTCTGACTCTACCATCTGAATGTCTCAACAGAAATCGAGACTCATCAGACCAGGCAACATTTTTCCAGTCTTCAGCTGTCCAATTTTGGTGAGCTTGTGCAAAGTGTAGCCTCTTTTTCCTATTTGTAGTGGAGATGAGTGGTACCCGGTGGGGTCTTCTGCTGTTGTAGCCCATCCGCCTCAAGGTTGTACGTGTTGTGGCTTCACAAATGCTTTGCTGCATACCTCGGTTGTAACGAGTGGTTATTTCAGTCAAAGTTGCTCTTCTATCAGCTTGAATCAGTCGGCCCATTCTCCTCTGACCTCTAGCATCAACAAGGCATTTTCACCCACAGGACTGCCGCATACTGGATGTTTTTCCCTTTTCACACCATTCTTTGTAAACCCTAGAAATGGTTGTGCGTGAAAATCGCAGTAACTGAGCAGATTGTGAAATACTCAGACCGGCCCGTCTGGCACCAACAACCATGCCACGCTCAAAATTGCTTAAATCACCTTTCTTTCCCATTCAGACATTCAGTTTGGAGTTCAGGAGATTGTCTTGACCAGGACCACACCCCTAAATGCATTGAAGCAACTGCCATGTGATTGGTTGGTTAGATAATTGCATTAATGAGAAATTGAACAGGTGTTCCTAATAATCCTTTAGGTGAGTGTATATATATATATATATATATATATATATATATATATATATGGAGGCAGATTATTTTATTGATGACTTTAATGGTGCATATCCAGAACAACAACAAAAAACAAGTTGCATTGTAAAACCCTAAACCTGAAAGATACCACTGCAGATGTTTTAAAAATGTTGTTTTTTCCTCTCTGTAATCTTGTAAAATGTAGGGATCTCACTTTATCTGTCCCCTTCAGACAGGGATTGTGGATTATAGTATCGTCACAAATATAATCTTACAAGATTTACACAGAGGGGGGGTTTACACATAGTGCAATAGTGACATATGCCTTTCTTTGTATTCCATATTGTTTGTGAAAACAGTTAATATTACTAACTTTGACTTATACCCTGAAAATACATCAACCAAATAGGCAAATATTTTTGTATGTGCATATTATAGCATCTAGATACCTACTGATTAAATAATTTAATAGGAAACTAGAAAGCAAACTTGCATGTTGACACATGCCCACCTACTCATTAACAAGTCTTTGAGCTTTTGTTTGACTGCACTGTATCACGGTATCAGAATATTGAGCGAATTCAGTATTAAATACATTTTGGTTGGCACTAATCCACCCTGTGTCGTGATGAGATAATTGTAATGGCAATGAGGGCATCATCCACTGCACTTGAAACACTTGGAAAACAGAGGCACCATAAAATGTGCTGGGAGGCAGGGGGCATATTGACCAATTGAAAAAATAAAAATGTGGTCAAAATAAATACAGACGTTCTAATACAGGTAGAGGATTTCAAATGCACAGTTCATAACATATATATATATATATATATATATATATATATATATATATATATATTCTACTGCAGTTCTGACTGCACGACATATGCTTTCTGTCTTTGTGTCACAAGAAATAATTAAAAATAATGACAACACTATTACTCGTATCAAGAACAGATTGATGTGTTCCTCTCTATGACTCATTACTTTTATTCAGCACTGTACAGGGCCGCAGTACAAAAACCAGCGTGGTTTTTAAAGCCTGCTACCTGTTGTATGTAAATTATTACTGTGAAACACAAGCAAAGCGTTATCATTATTATGATTATGATTATTATTTGTTTTTATGTTTGCTGTTGTTTAATGGCAGAATCATAATTGATCAATGCAAAATCATGGCATTAAATCCTTAAGAATAATTTCACAGCATGGGATACAGCATGCAATTAAAAAATAATCTGCTATCTATCTATTAATGTGATCTACAAATAAGGAATCCTTGCTTTTCCATCTTTAAACTGTAAAGTAAACAACTAAATATATACCACAGCAGAATACACAGCTTGCCCAGAGAGTTAGGTCAAAACTCAGTAATAAACTTGTTTTTTCTGTAATAGTCGTGGCTCTAGCCTACAGTGTTGAAAATGAGGTTATGCACATCTACGAGGTGTGCTTTTTTGTTTTTATTCTCTGAGCTGTTTAGCCCTCTGACATGCCAGTGTTGAAGGACTTCATACACAACATGATTTCTCACAAAAGTAGTTCATGCCTACAAGAAAAGAAAATCACTTATTTGACTAGGCAGTCCCAGGCGGCTGTTTGCTTTCTCTGTTCTGTTTGTAAATAAATGCATTAATTCACTAATTAATTCATTAATATTTATTTATCTTTATCGAGTTGGCTTTTTGAAAGTATGTAGGCCGGCATTTTTCTCAGCATTGCTCCAGGTGGAGCCCGTTTAAATATGAATAAATTAAAATAATATAAGTTATTTTATGGTCATAATTCTATTTTAAAGAAAATACTTAGAGGTAGAGGATAATAGAGCCACCTTCTGTGAGCATGTGCATAGTGGTAGTTCTGATCAGCTTGTCCTCTCCTCTATAATGGGAAGCCTATGTTTTCTGCTATTACATGTACCTTTGGAATATTTAAAATCAAGGGCTGTTGTATTGTCAGGACAGCCAATGTTAATGTTGGTAAATCTAATTTAAATAAGTGCAAGCTTTAAGTAATTATCCCCCTCTCGTTTTAGAGGTCACCTTCATCCAGTCACTTCCGTTGGAAAACACCTTCAAATGTTAATGCATTACATGGTGTTACACACTACAACTCACCTCACAATTAAGACAGCAAGTACAATTTAGGACAGGCTAACGGAGCCTTATAATGCAAAGTACATCAAAGCATTAAAAACAGCTGACTCTATTGAGACTATACCAATGTTAGTGTTTAGTACATCTGGAGGACTCTTTGTACTGAAGACTTTTTTTATGCATCAATTGAAAAAAAAAGAGCATACAATTCAACACAGTTAGTTCTTTAGTTATTTAACTGTTATTAATGTCTTATCCAATTATAATTGCTCGTTTCCATTAAATTAATAATACATAAATATATATATTTTACAAAACCCACAATACAATCTTACATTGATTGTGTTGCATATATGAACAGTACATGGGCCTGCATTCAAAATGGCTTTTACAGTGTGCGTGGAACAGATGTCCAAGTATTCTCTGTGATCTCTCTATCACAGAACCCCTGACAACTGCCAAGTTTGTGTTACTCATGATGGGTGTGGAATAAAACAAAATCAGGCATTTCTGAACCCTGTGGCTTCCAATAAATTACAGTGTATTAGGTGGTGAAGCAACAATGAGCGCTATAAAACCCCTGTCCATTGAGTAAAGCCTCCCGTAGATGAGCCAGAGAGGTGATGATTTAGACCTCCCTGTAGGAGCCTGATGCTTATCAGAGACTGTGCAGGGAAGGCAAGGGAGCTCTGAAAGTACTCTTGGAACTAGAGGCAGAATATCAGGTGTGAGTGTGTGTGTGTTTGTGTGTTTCTTTTTTTTTCTTTCTTACAGGAAGGGTGGACGTCTGTCTGTGTGGCTGGATAATAAAAAGCTGGAAAAAGAAGCTGTCAAGCACATACTTGTTGTGCGCACAGCAGGCAAACGGTACTTTATCTGACAGACAGTGTGTAAATCTGTCCATAGGAAAAATCCAGATGTTTGGTTTGTTCCTAGTCTCTTTAATAATCTGCCTTTTTTTTTTACTATTTTTTAAATTTATTTTTTCCACTGACAGAGTGATGACATCACTTAACAGAATGTTCTGCAGACAGCAGGCCTAGATAAGACATTGCTCTAGTCAGTCAAACCGCTGTGTGATTGGCATGTGAGGAAGCTCAGATTCTCCCTGTGTCTTCTATCCTGCAACAGTGGCAGGATATAGCTGCCTGAAATCAATTCCTAAGGGAAACAGACAAGCATAATTTGCAGATATTTTAACCCTGGTGGGGGTAGACATAAAAAACTGAGTAAATTATTGTGCAAATAAAAGAACCAGACATTTTTCCTGTAACCCCAAAATAATGCTTTTCCAGTTGTCACTTAAAAAAAAGAAAGAAAATCATACCCAATCGCCTTTCATACAGTGCATTCACAGGAATGAAAATTAGACTCTTATTCAACAGCAATTTTATCCATTTGATTATTTTACAGGCTGCAAAAGCTTGTACATATTGTACTGACGAAGCACAAGACAATTTACATTTCTTATCACTTTAAATTCATAAGTCCATGTGAGCACATCTACTCAACACAAAGTAATAAATTCAATATCCAGAGCCAGACTTAAATAAGGGCCTGCAGCTTGTAAAACCCTGAAATGGGTGTTACTGTGATGCAATGGGAGTAGTATTTTAATCTCTTCAGTTTATAGAGATTTCTAACAGTCAAACTGTATTAGATTTAAAAATCTTTCTCTTCTTTTCTAATAATTTAAATAAGTGCTACGGAACATCACAGTCAACAAAAACATATCCAGTAGCTTTCATATTTATATAAATATTGTTATTGGATAATGTGCTCTTCAGACAAAAATGATTCAAATCATACTGTCAGTGTCTCAATTTGATTAAATAAGAAAAAGAAGGAGAAAGCTATAATCTAAAATTAAATCTGTTGTTAATATTTTACATACAACCCTAATTGTGTTTGCATTGACTCCTGGGTTTGGCAGCTTCATCTCAAGCCTTGTCTAGTGCATCATGACAAGTTAAAAGTATTTCAGTCTCGCTAATATCTTGGTGTCTCGATTGATCCTTTACTATCATTTCATCTTCATTTTGCTCATTTAGTCTAGACCAGGCTAGTTTAAAATTGATGAGCAATTGACTTCACTAACTGTTTAGGTGGAGATTGATAGTGACTGTAGACAGAAATTAAAAATATAATATAACCTTGCACATTGCCTTGACTGACAATTGCTCTAACAAAGAGAGTAGAGGTGAATGGGTCAAGTAAGATTTTTTTTTTGCACTTTTTCTTTTAAAACTTGTTTTCCCAATATAGCATTTGAAAGTTCTTTCCTGATACTTACATTTCAAACAAAGTATCTCCTAATTCCGATGACTTGTCGAATATACCTTGAATCCTTTCTTGTGAGTATAGGTAAAGTTAAAGATGAGGCTTTCTTGGTCAGTAGAAAATAATTAATTAGTTTTAATTAGTACCAAGAAATTGGAGCTTTCATGAAAGTTTAACTCAAGTTCTATAGTATCTCATTATCTCACTGCTAATTTCATGTTTTACTAATGCAATTATGGTACAAGTTTAAGAACTTTATTAACCAGGGGATTGAAGTTATATTAAACCTGTGGACATTCTCTTAAGTTCTGCATGTCTTTGTTCAAGCTGGTTTAATTCAATTCTGTTAGAACATAAGAACATAAGAAAGTTTACAAATGAGAGGAGACCATTCGATCCATCGTGCTCGTTTGGTGTCCATTAATAAGTGATCCAAGGATCCTATCCTGTCTATTTTTGAATGTTTCAAAATTGTCGACTTCAACCACATTACTGGGGAGATTGTTCCAGATTGTGACAACTCTCTGTGTGAAGAAGTGTCTCCTGCTTTCCGTCTTGAATGTCTTGAAGCCCAATTTCCCTTTGTGTCCCCGGGTTCGTGTGAACCTGCTGATCTGGAAAAGGTCGATGCCTTTCATGATTTTGAAGACTTGAATCAAGTCCCCACGTAGTCTCCTCTGTTCCAGGGTGAAAAGGTTCAGTTCCTCAGTCTCTCAGTAGGACATTCCCTTCAGACCTGGAATAAGTCTGGTTGCTCTCCTCTGAACTGCCCCTAGAGCAGCGATATCTTTCTTGAAGTGTGGAGCCCAGAACTGTCCACAGTATCCAGATGCGCTCTAACTAGTGCATTGTACAGTCTGAACATCACTGCCCTTGTTCTCAATTCTACACTTTTGACAATATACCCTAACATTCTGCTTGCCTTTTTATTGCTTCCCCACATTGTTTGGATGGAGAAAGTGAGGAGTCCACATAGACTCCTAGGTCTTTCTCATGTGTTACTTCTTCTAATTCTATTCCTCCCATAGTGTAATTATAGTGGACATTTTTGTTACCTGCATGTATTACCTTGCACTTGTCCACATTGAATTTCATTTGAATATTATCTAAGTCCCTTTGAATAACCTGTGCTGCCGAGATTGTATCTGCTGAGCCACCTATTTTAGTATCATCTGAAAATGTGACAAGTTTGCTAACTATCCCAGAGTCCAGATCATTAATATAGATTAGAAAAAGAAAAGGCCCTAACACTGATCCCTGTGGATCTCCACTAACAACCTCACTCCAGTTAGAAGCAACCCCTCTAATCGACACCCTCTGTTTCCTATACCTCAACCAGTTCATAATCCACTACGTACATTACCCTGAATGCCTACAGCTTCCAATTTGAGGATCAGTCTTTGGTGTGGAACCTTATCAGAAGCTTTTTGAAAATCAAAGTATATCATATCATATGTTTTCACATGATCTACAGCTGCAGTTGCATGTTCAAAAAATTCGAATAGATTAGTAAGACATGATCTGCCTCGTCTAAACCCATGTTGACTATTTCCAAGAATATGGTTTTCATTAAGATGCTCCTCAATTTTCTGTCTAATAATTTTTTTGTCTAAACAGAATAGATAGTGACACATTAGCAGCGATATTCAATTTTGCCTTCGTAGGTGTATAAGACCTTTATCTGAAGAGTGGATTATACAATAATAAGTTACTACATTTAGTGTTGTAGTAATGTAATTGTGTTGTTAGAATTCCTGTTAACATTAAATTGTATTCTAATACCTGAGAGATACCGGAGATATTGGAAATTAAATAGATATATTAATCTTAAACCTGCAACAGCAGTGAATTCTTGGAAAACGTTTATATATTAGGCTTTAATCTTTTTCACCCACCCTCCTAAGTTCTACCCTCTTAACACTTTTCCCGTGGAAAGGAATACATTGGTGCATTGCATTTTTTGTTTTGTTTGGTTTTGTCTGAACGTTCATTGGCAATGAGTTAAGAGATGTCGGCTGAGAAACAAGATTGCTGTAATAGGTCATTAGCATGGCAAGGACGGAGAATGAGAATGCCACAGCACATACTTAAGACACACAAGTCAGAAATTATATCACTGTAACAGGGTGATGATGTGAACTTCTCCTTTAATGAGTAATAAGTGTTTGTTGCAGTCGTTTTTGTCTCAAGCGAAACCCTTTCATTCTGTTCCATTGCATTGGGAAACTGTTGTTTCCAGATCTACCCCCACCAGCTCCTGACACTCTTGACGAGCCAATTCAGGATGTTCTGTGCTTCCGGGAGACGGCTGAGTGCTGAGTTTACAGCACAGACCAATTTGCATTCCAAAAATTTGAACAGCAGCATATTGACGCTGTGCTTTTTCTGACAACTCCCAGATTGCCCACATATTTCAAAGCATAAATAGCCCGCAAATCCTGTCCTGAGCTCACACAATAGTGAATAGACTCTGCGAGAAACCAGCTCTCCGAAAATGTAAAGTGTCACTATTAGAGATCAAGATGTACGTCAGAAGGAACGGGAGTGCGTGATGATTGCTATAAGAACAAGCACTTGGATTCTGCTAAATCGATTGGTTTTGGGAAGGTTTAAGCACAGGTTCTGAATTAAACATCTGAGTCTGGTACATGACTCTGCCTAAATACAAATGATTTCAATTGAAAGATATTGCTTTTTGACAACGACAAAATACTTATAAGAAACTGATCCATGCATAAAAGTTTAATTTTGACAGCAGTATAACACTCATCACAAACTATTATGCTTGTGTAAATGTGCTTTAAATATAGCTCTACCAGTTTTGACGGAAATAAATCACCTATCAGACTGATTTGTTACGGCGTACCGTTTTCTGACTTACAAGTCACATTTTGGTAGGCGTACCAGATTCTGACAATCTGCCACTGTACACAGTCCAACAAACAATCTATTCCTTATTGGTTACCTTTCTTTAGCTATACAAAGCATTCTTATTCTCTCTCAAGACAGAATATTGTATTGATTATAGACTCATCTTCCAACAATTCCGTTGGTAGACAAGTAAATTGGTAGGTTATATAGAGGGGGACAAGATCTATAATAAATCCTCTTTCTGTAGTGAAACATGCACTGTAAATTAGTGGGTTATGCAGTGGTTGAGTTATTTTAATTGGAAATCCAGACTTATTGCTTGTGGGTTTCCAGTAGCTCTCAGGCAGGCTGAAGTTACTGTCATTGTCCTCAGCTGTACTGCAGTTTTAAGCTACATTTGTACTCCATTCATTGGAATACAAGGATGCCATGATCCAAGAAATACAAGCTCTGTGTTGTTTACACTATGTTTATAAGTTTGTATTTTTATATAGTTTGTTTTTGCTTTTATATCCTCCTATCCTTCTAATTCAGAATCACCAACTGTTCATTTGTTTAGTTCACCAGAGCTATTGCATTGTAGAACAAGACGACTAGCACTCTCACTAATTATAGCTACACTGCTTACAGTTCCACAGGGATTCACTAAGGTGGGGAACAAAAACACCTGAATTGCATTGATCTTCTTCTTCATCTTGTGTTTCTCTATTTTGTTCTGTATACTATACCAATCAGGTTGAACTGATTAAGATCAGGGGTCAGCTGTCAATAAGCGTTCTTGTCTCATAGATGGGAGAGTATTTCAGGTTTCTATGTTACAGTGGTGGATGCAATTACTTGCAGTTGCTGCTTTTTCTACAGTATCTGCATCCACTGGCACAGTTGGCATTCCCAATCAAACAACAACCAGGAGAAATCATATTTTCAATCCAAAACAGGAGAAGAGGTCTGAATTTAAATACCTTGTTTCACATTTGTAATTAAGAACCTGAGTACAACTGTTAATTTGCTTCATTGATGTGATTCTGATAAACAACAATAATACAACAGAGCAATAATTTTTATTTAACAAATGCCAGCCTGAACACAGATTGTTTTTTCTTTTTCTTTTTTTTTTCTTTCCCTTTCTTGTTCAAGATGCAGTATGCATATGTATGTGTTAGACTGTGGTATAAAAAGATCTGACACCCAGAAGCAGGATCAAAGAATGCTATCTGATCTCATACAATTTATTAAAGCTCAACTCATTTCTACATGAAGAATATTGATTGTTTAGAAAAAGAGGATTTGTATTAACTAAAGGCATCAGATGTATAAACTCTGGAGCCATTAAAATTGCATGCTTATATGTTAGATAAACAATTGCCTGCTTAACTCATAAAACAAGAGTGTTATGCATAATGTTTACAATAAAAGATAGCATCTGTTCATTCGCTTTATTTATTTCTTCTAGTTGGAGGCAAGATGCTCAATAAATACTTACGGAAATAAACAGATATGGGAATATATCTCAGAAATAACATCCCTGTCATGTTGTTGAAAGGTGAAATGCACGAAGGGCTGCCAGGGAGATATAGAGACGTGATAATATCTCTGTGCATTTGTTACTCAGTTTAGTTAATAAGTACTTTTCAGACTCTGTAATAATTTCCCACTCATCTCATTCGCTGGGTGTATGTGATCCCTAATGTTAACTGTACTTTTCTTTTCAAATCTATTATAAAAGGCTTGTTCTATAAAAAAAAAGAGAAAGAAAAGAAAAAATGCAGTGTCTTTAACAGCTTTGCCAGGCTCGCCCTCTTGTTACGGAGTCTGAAGGCTGGTATTTTGCCAGCTTTTTGTGTCACACTGTGCTCCTGGTATTTCTAATTCAATTGACCGAAATCAGCTATACAGTTTTTTTCTTCAAAGTAATGTAGACTGCTGTAAAATAATAATTGACAATTGTTAATAATCTGACTGTGAGCTATTATTTTTTGTTATAATTTAGGACAATTATTGGAAAGAAAAAACAAACACAAAAGTACCTATGTTTTTAAACAAAATAAAAATATAGTCTTCCATAACACAACAATTTATATGGGCCTGCATTCTCAATTTGAGAAAGTGAGACCAAAATGTTTTCTTTGACTTTGACTGTGGCGCCAATGGAATTAAATGTGTTTTCTGCCTCCATGTTCATTGTTATACTCACATTAGAGACTGCCTTCAAAGTGCAAAAAAAACACCCAACAAACATGCCTTTGATGACAGTGATACTGCGTAATAATATAAGCTGTTTTAAAAACAACACCGTGATCGGTTCAAATTGCAGAGAAGGATGATATGTCTGAAATAGCAATGGTTACATTGTTGGGAGGGAAGAAAATCTATAAATGCAATTATGTTCCTGCAAAGCCAATGACTGACAGACTAGCTCTAGCCCCAGTGAGTATGTAACTACCTGGATAGGATCAGGCACTTGTAAAACATTGCTAGGTCTGCTGGTGGGTACACAAAGCAAACATCCTTTAGAACTGTATTTTATTTTCCAGGTAAGTCTCCCACCTGCAAACATTAAATTAATTCAAAAACTGAACTCTCTAGGCATTTGTATTTCAATAGAAATACACAGTTTTGTAAGTTTTAGTTTTCCAATTCTACTGAGTTAAATTCTTAATTAAATTATTGAAAGCTGTTAGCTGTTCCTAAGTAGGATTGACTGTGTTACAACTTGCAATGCTTTTCAACAAAAGCCTTGGTTTGCCGAAAGTAATTTTTAGGCCCAGAAAGAAAAGATGGTCTTTGGGATCCACTGCTTAACAGCCTTTTCTTTCCTGACAAATAGGCCGGGCCAGTCTTTTTACAGCTTTTTACAGCTAAGTCAAAGCTGCAACTTACCTACCTTGATTGGGAGTCTCGGGGTAGTGCTAAACTGGGTAAATGTGGGATAGATTCTGGTTAATTATTCTTGTGGGTCATCGGATTTTGGAAGTACATAGTGACAGTTTGAGTTTTTTTTTGTTTTGCCACTTAAATTTGTCAGTAAACACATTTCTTACATTGCTGTGCTGACAGCACTGTACATTCAACTGTTTCCAACATGAAAATGCATTTGTTGCTACAGCTCAGTCATGTACTTTTGTGATGTAAGATAAGGCTTCCCTCTTTCCACTATTGCATTTCCTTGCACCTTGAGAAGGTGCTGTGCTGAGGACACTGAAGAAAAAGGAAATGTGAACATCCTCATGGGATATTGTGCTGTCTTCTGTGACCCACTTCATATCAAAAATCTCATAATGACATTGAATATGATTTTTCAGGAATGTGTAAAGCACAGTGGATGGCAGTGATAAGTGTTTGTCCAGGTGTTCTGTAATCTTCCGTACTCCCGATGATCTATAAAGAAGCAGTGTTTAACCCTAGATCAGTATAGGCAGCCAGTAACAAGTACAGCACTTTGGTATTCCACAGGGATGTGTTAAATGTGAAAAACACTGGAACAAACATTAGGGGGATGGGGGAGGGATTGTTCAAAATAGATATTTGTGTTTTGGGTCATAGGTATACCTTTATAAAATTTGGAAATTATTTGAACCATTTTGAGCTACCTTTACTTTTTTTTTTTTTTTACACGCACCCCTACCATACATTCTGGTAGTTGTGTTTTAATCATATTCCAACCCTCGCAATCTCAGGTGATGACAGTGAATTACCATAAGTGCCAAAAATAAATGATATAAGAAAACACTTTTAATGGTCTTCTTGTAATTTTCCTACAGAACTGGATTTTGTTTTTGCTTACTTAAGAGTTGCATGTAGCCTTTTTCATAGATCTATGTGACAGTCTGCTCTGAGCTATTATGTAGCTGAAAAGTTTTATCTTTTGGGGTTTGTGCTGCCAGATGTGTTTCCATGCTTCTGATTCATTGTCTGATACATGACAGCTCTAGGGACTTTGTCCCCTTCCTCTTTCAGAAATCCCCAAATATACTGAGCCAATTGTGAGGAACAATAGTGGAAGCAGTTGTGTACAGATAAGCAGAGTAGCCGATGCTTTACAATCTTTCTACTTCGGTTTTCCTTCTATTAGTACTTACTAATAACTACAAAATTTGACATATTACCAATTTAGGCTAATTATATAATATCGACAAGATTATGCTATATGTTTTGTATTCACACACTTAATTTGAAATTGTTATCCTATGATTGGTTTAGTTTAATACATATTGTTCCAATAAATATACTTCCCTACAAATAATGCATTTTCACAGTTTGAAGAACACTTATCCAACCTTTTGAAAACAACAACTTTTAATTTGTGCTGTGTAAACTTTGGACTGCCCAACACCACGTTGATTTCTTCTTGTTTTCACCTATGTTTTTAAAATAAATGTGTTTTTGAAACTGTGAAACACTTTTGCATAAGAACATGATAAGTCAAATTGCACAGCAAGGTTGAGCTGCCATTAATGTAAACAGGTGTTTGAATCTTGCTGTGCAGTTTAAGTTATCTAGACACTGTCATCAAAGCTGAATGGTATAGCTTCATTTTGAAGATAAATAGAGCCTCTCTCTCTATTTTTTACATATTAAACAGAGTGGGTTTAGCTGTTGAAGCTCAGTCTGATAAGCTGTGATTTTGTTTTGTATACATTTTTTCTTTAAGGTTTTACAAATGAGAAATGTAAATTTGCAGAGAACGGGTTTTACTCAAGGATTTAACATACTGAGACTATTCTCTTTTAAAAGGTTATTTCTTCATGTTTCATAGGTGTCTTCTATCAATAGCTAAAGATCACGTGATTCATGACTAATAGAGTATAATTAGTTTAATTATGAAATGGAGAGCTTGGTATGAAGAAAAAACAGAAGATCCTGTGGTTCTCCAGAACCAGGGCTAGAGACCCCTGCCTAAATGTTATTTATTTGCAATGTTTTGCTCATTTTATTTAGTGTAAGCTTTTTATGCAAAGCAGATTTAGTTGGAAGTTAGCAAGAAACCACTAACAATAGGTAGGACATATTTATTTAATTTCCTTTGGTGATTTTGAGACATGTATGTGTTTATATGTGTACATATATGTGCACTGGGTGGCACGCTGTGGACCGGCCCTGCACCTCTCCGGACCAGCAGAGGGAATATACTGGCGGAACATCTGACTCACTGTTCCCACCTGATTGGCTCCCCGCCTCTGTATGATTAGTAAATGTGTAGAGAGGGACCTATTTCTTGTATTTTAGTTAGACTCAAATAAGAGTTAGGATTTGCTTTCCATTTCGGTATGTCTGTTTTTTTTTAAGAATTAAAACTTAAGAGACCACTCCAAGTTCAGAAATCAATGTTAAGTGGTCTCTATTTTTTCCCCAGAGCTGTATATAAATATATATTTAATGAATGGTTAATATGTCATCAACTAACATTCACACAAAAAGATAAGGGAAGTGATTGATATTATTTTTTCTTGCCCCACTTGTTAAAGAATACTGTTTGATTTTGAATTATCGATTTGAGATTTGTACATTATACACTTCATATTGATTATTCACAGGTGAGTGGCATCTAGTTTGATAAGAAAGCAGACATGTAGAATGGAAAAGAACCTCAGAATATGAGTTGGATTCAAAAGGGGAAACATGCTGTATAAAACCCCAGCTCTTACCAGTCCTTTATTGAGATGCATATTCAAAATGTCATCAAACATTAATTGAAATAAAAGTTACATGTGACTACAGCTTTTTTGTGAAATTTTTCAATCAGCAGGTCTATTTTTTATTTCTTTATTTTAGCTTAAAGAGATCCATTTACTTTTAATAGTGATTAACTTTAGTGTTGCAAACCACAAAAAGGGATCCATTCACTTGAATAGAGGATGTCAAAGCATTTATCCTTGTTTTGGTATGCTGTGTAAAGGAAAGCTTTACATCAACTCCCAGTAGAGACAGATGTGCACACATTAGTGTTTTGAAGTGAAACAGGTCTCCATCATATTACTGGTGAGTGTACAGTGATTGTAGTGCATTCCGTGACTCTCATGGGGGATGAAAGAAGGACTAGAATGCAACACTGCGTCCTCCTGGGAGAGTAAGTCCTTCTGGCTTTACACAAGGGGCTTGCTGGATTTGCAATACTGTGTAACTGGAACCCCTCCCCCAGTGCAAGGCTTGTTAAATTAAACT
>NC_089859.1:39796555-39861555 GCF_036373705.1 Amia ocellicauda | reverse complement strand
GTGTCAGATGACTTAAGGACAACCACGGTAGACCCTGAACACCAGGTTGACTAGAAAAGAATGGTGTGCTCACTGACAACAGCCACGCTATATCTTGTATTATTTTTTATTTTTTTTCTAATTACAGTTTCTGATTACCCTGTAGCCGCCGGAGCTGTTGTGCAAGAGTAGTTTGTGGGAGGCCCAGGTCTCCTTAGCTTCCCTGACAAGGGTGTTGACAATTTAAGGTCCCCAGCCTGCCCTGAGAGATCACTTATATCGAACAGCAGATGAAAAGCTAGTGCAGATGTAATTTATTGTCAGTGTTTCCTTCTGAAGAATAATTGTGGAGACTTGGCATAGATCAATAGTATAGATTTTTGTTGTTAGGTCTTGTAGTCTGCACCATAATGAGGGATAGGGGACAGTGGTTGTTTTCTAATAGAAAATAAAGGATCAGGCTCACTTTCCTTGTAGATTTTGATGCAAACTAGGGGGAAGTGAAATCCATTACACTTGCTGAGAACCTCCTTGCCTTCAAGAATAGTGAGAATAAGATGGGATGGTTGTAAGCTATGTAAAATCTTCCTTGAAATTTGATTCTTGTTTTGTTCCGTTGATGGTTTTGGTCTTTTTTGTCATTTTATTTTTGAAATTTATGTTTTAAAAAATACAAAAATAAATACAAATATGAGAATCCTAAAGAAGTACTTCAACAGCTTCTCAGAGATTTTGCACCAAAAAAACCTTTAAAAGTAGTGGACTTGACAGGATTTTCTAGTTTTTTCAAAAGCGCTTTGGCTGAAAGGAGCATTTAGTGCCAGCTACATTTCTGTGTTCTTTCATTGATTACTTAGTGTGTGCCTTCTTACAACCAAAGAGCCCCACACAGAAACCATGACACACTGAGAAAGATATCAAATAAAAGGACAACGGCAGATGATGTTAAGTAGCTCCTTTAAATGTCCTTGGATTTATTAAAGGATGCTTCCACAGAAAATGTAAATATTACAATAAAGAGAATACCTGTAATCCTTATTTGCCCTTGAGGACAGTTTAGCTTTAAATCTGGGTTGCGCACTGCAACTGGAATATCACTCCACTACACTGTGGCTACACGCGTGACATACTGTGCTTTTCTTTGAACATCCATAAACACAAGATTCTGATTTCTACATGTAGCACATTTAACTGCTTTCAGAGTTTTTTAGCAAGTGCTACATGCTATATTTGGAAATGTATCACTCACACAAGACCCCTGTAAACAGGGTAAGAAGCTGCAATGCATGATACTCAGATTCCCTTTTAACAGTATGCCAGTGCAAATCTCCTTTGACTTGGTCCATCTACTCCTTAGTCACACAAGTTCATGGGCTGGAATATTTGTTTTATAAGAAGTACCTGAAAACAAATCCCAGTCCTATTTTGAATTGTTATCTGTTTGACATGTATATAAAGGATAGGATTATTAACATAAGTCTATATATGTTTTAGTAATTTTATCAATACATTAAAACAGTATGAAGTGAAATTGTAAAATTGTGTGACTGAGATAATAATTTATACATATATATATAGTATGTATGCACATTTAGCTCAAACAGCCAAAATAAATAAAGTAAAATAAATCAGTAAATGAAAACGTAGTATTAATGTGCTCTTATGGAAATATCTGGTTTCAAGAGGTAATTTAGTTAGTATAATGCTTTCAGAAAATTGTTTTGAACGCACTTGTTAACATAATGGCAAGTGATACCATTTACGAGTCCTCTTCAAAACAGGCTAGCAAGCTGCGCTATAAGTAGTACAGTGTGGTGCATACTCATAAAGATGTAGTGAATACAAAACTGTGATAAATTGCCTATATTCTACTGTTCCCTCTCCATCAAGTATGTGGGTCACATATGGATAATCCAGCATATATACAAATGTTCTGAAAAAGGTACTGCCAAGCCAGGACCAAATACCAAAACTCAGTTGCCTTTCTTGGTTTCATATTCTTTGACAGATTGTGAAAAATACAGATCAGTTTTAAATGATTTATAAATATGCACATAGAACTACGCAATGAGATATATCAGTCTTATTTCCCTGTTTTCATTACTCACTGAAAGTCAACAAATGCAGCGCTATTAGATTTTTTGTTGTAAGGCCTCTTGCCATTTTCTGCCCATCAGCTCAGCACTCGGCACATTGAACTAAAAGGGGTGGCTTCCTTAGCCGAAGCTGGTACTTTAGCTGTTCACTAGCAAGAGACGTCGACTTCTAACTGCACCTTATGTCAACCTTTCATTACGTAACCCTGCATGGGGGCCCTTTTTTATTAATATGGAGTATTTGTTAAACCAATTTTATTGCCTAAAGTGCTAAATAAGACATATTTATGCTTAAAAACATTTCTGTTAGAAAAGATTTGGAGGTTGTTCTTGGCGAGAGCTGACAGGATTTTTGGAAAAGTAATTAACTGATGGGTAATGGACTGCAGTTAATTTTGCAGTGTATTTTGGGGAATTGAAAAAACATACAACAGTTTATTTATAGTTGGACTGTTTCTTGCCTTTCCAAAATAATTCCCAGTGATTAATTATGCTGTTTTAACCCACATACTGGCTGCTACCATAATAATATTATATGATAATCTTGATCAGTAATTTTGTGAATCTTGTAAATTGTGAATTTAAACATCAGAAGGCCGTATCTAATTCTGTATGTAACAATCTTCAGTGGTGAAAAACTGTGATGTATCGAAATGAAGATGAAGAGCAGTAGTGAGGATAAACTACAACTCTAATGCCGTTTAATGCAACTCTCGTGATAATGTCAGCTTTAACAACACTACACACACTCACACATGCACACACACACACACACACACACACACACACACACACACATATATATATATATATATATATATATAGATATAGATATAGATATAGATATATATATATAGATATATAGATATAGATATAGATATAGATATATATATATATATATAGATATATATATATAGATATATATATATATATATATATATATATATATATATATATATAGATATATATAGATATATCTTTCAGTGTTTTTTCCTAATCTGTTTATGTGCTAGTTACGTACTGTACTGGAACACTTGTATTATTTTGTTTGGAAATTGATTTAAAGTGTTGAAAAAAAAAGTGTGCATTTGTGAGCTCTCAGCTGTAAGTGGCAGGTTCTCTGCTTGGAGACATTCGTGTACAGAAATGATCGATTATGCTGCAGACAGCCTGATTAGCTAATCTAGTAGGCCAGTCAGCACTCCCTCCAGTTTATGTATTTTGTTTGAGACTGTGAAGAGGTAGAAATATATGCAAAAGTTATACCTATCAGGAACAACATTGTACAGAGTTAATATCTATCTATCTATCTGTCTATATAAACATATCAAGTAAATATTCAAAGAAAGAGATTTCATTCTCTTAGTAGATGAGCCAGATGCATGGGAATTTGTGAGAGAGGGAGACAGAAAAAAAATCAGGATATACATAAAAACTGTTCAAGTGCATAAAGCAGCCCCATCTGGAAGACATCTAACAGAAATGAAGTTGTACAAAACCATTCCATTGATAATAAAGCTAATTTTTATGGGTCTGACAAGTATGTAATTATGTTCAGTGGTGCTTTTCAGATTTTATCACAGTCAATAAACCGCAGTGGTAATTTCATTCCCATTTGACATATTTACATGGAAACATTTGATTGGAGGAATTAGTAACCCTGAAAGCCTTGATAGATATGTTTTAATGATCTGTGACCTCTGCAGTCTCTCATCTGTTTATTGTTGCCCCAGGAGAGAAGTCGTTCCTCTGTGACCTTTGTGGGTTCGCTGGTGGGACACGTCATGCCCTGACCAAACACAGACGCCAGCACACAGGTTAGTGACTGTCCTTCACCCTGCTCTTTCTCTCTGCTGATCATGTGACAATAGTGCAGAGATTCCCAGCTCTGTGCTTTACCCCCACCCTCTTACACTTATGCAAAGCGAGCAGCCCCCTCCAGATCTATAATAATATGGATTACTGAGCCCTGCCATATAAAAATGAGCTGCCTTGACATAGATATACACAGCACCAAGTAGGAAATGGACTCAATAAATCTCAGGTGCTTGTGGCCAGTCCTGGTCCTGGGGACCCAATGTCCTGCTCATTTTTGTTCCCTCGGTTCCTTAATTGAACTAATAATTGGCCTAATCAGAGCTTATTCATAATTGTAAATCATGTCAGTTTAAGTATAAAAGGCACCCAAATTCTCCAACTAAAAAAAAAAAAAAGTAATGCAAATTATTAGTTAAATTTATGTTTCTGGTAATTAATTCAGGGTGCAGTTGGAACATAAACCCAGACAACATTGAGCCCCCAGGACCAGGATTAGGAAACAATGGGTTATCATATCAGGTGGCAGGCAAAACACTGAGAATTAGATCACAGGTGGTGGAAGTCATGGGAGAAAATGGGGCACTTTTACTGTTTTGTGAAGGGTGTTCATTTGAATATACCAAGGCTGTGTAAATAACTCTATACTTCAATTGAATAGGCTTTCCTTTAAAATTCTGAGCAACCAGTATTTGAATTCTATTGTCATCAGACCTGTAGTAAGGAAGTGGAGAAATACCTTGAATGGAATTTCAACTATATTCATCACTAGAACTTCTTTTAAAGGATGTAGTGGCAATTTCTAATCTTGTATGAAATACAGATACAGAATCCTTTCCGAATTGCCCATCTTGCATATCCGTGTAATGATGACCTGACTAGAAAGCAAAGCAAACCATAGATGCTTTTATAACTCTCAGGCACTAAGTATAGAATTCAAATTGATAGTCTAGACCTTGAACACTCTATATTTTAGCTTTTTTTATTAGATATCTAAATGTTCTAGTACAGCTTTTTATTGTATTATGCCTGGTCAACTTTATAAATGGATACTTCATAGAAGTTCTCCGAAATTAAAATAGTGCTCTAAATTGGGGAAATTAAAATGCAGTAATTATTTTCTTCAATGTATTATTTCTAAACATAATTAAAGAAGACCGTACATATTCAGATTTATTGATCTTTGACTGCACTGCAAAGTTTACACTGCCTTACATTAGTTTCAGACCTGAATTGGTTCTTATCAGAGCTATAACACTGTCATGTACAGCACACATACCTTTAACCTCCACAGTTATTTTCATGCTTTTTAATGTGGTTCAAATGCATGTATGTATTTATTTGTTTGTGTATTTTTTCACTTACAACATAATACAGTTTCTGTCTCCGGAATTTTCTATGCACTCCTGTTAGCACAAAGAACAAATCACAAAGACATGTTTTGTTATTATTATTTTATTAATGAACAAAAAGCTTTATAAGGATGTGACATAAATGCATCCAGGACAGGGTGTCAGGAGGGAGGTTGCTTGGGATAAAAATGCAGTTGCCCTGTGTTTTTTTCCCATCTTGCAGGCGAGAAGCCATTCAGATGTGACCTGTGCAATTTCGCCTCGACCACGCAGTCCCATCTGACACGCCACAAGCGCGTGCACACTGGAGAGAAGCCATACAGGTGCCCCTGGTGTGACTACAGGTAACGGCTCATTGGCTACCCAGAGGTGATGGGAGCAACTCTAGGGGGGAGCTCATCATCAGCCTCATTGTCGAGCGCCACTAGAAATTCCCCATCGTTAAAATGCCATCAAAGCACCAGTAATTACACATTAAATTGGCAGTGAAATTGAAAAACTTTTACCAACATTGCATTTTTTTTCTTTGCCAGTGTACCTGAAAAAAAAAAAAAAAAATCTCAAATAGTAGCAAACCATGTCAATGTTCAGCTGAGCCATTTTATTTTTGTTTCTATTTCACACTGGAGTTAGTAACGACCTACTACAAAGTTTCTGTTCTTATTTTATGTATATATTTATATTTTGTTAGTAATGTATGTGTAAATGGCTGACCAGAGAGACAGCAAAAAATGTATCTTCTTTTCTTAAAGTAATCAATTTTTTAAAAAATAAGTAAACCATTTCTAAAGTAAACCACTCTCAGGATTTAAATTATTTCCACAAAAAGTGCACATTTATAACAATAATATCATAGTATTCTCTTAATATTACTTCACTTATTTATGTTCAAAAAGAATTTTAACCTCTCATTATCTTTAGGGACTGTGAGCACTTTTCTTCTCATATGCCCTCGCATGAGCATAAGAAGCTTCTGAGATCTTCAATTATAATGAAGCATGGAAAACATCAACATACCCATGCATAAATAAAACACAATATGCGCATTGCTATAACCACATAATGTTCATCATCATAATCATTTTGAAAACCTACACTGAATATTCAGACAGAATATAAGATATGTAGGTGACTGATTGATTTAATTTGAAGTAATGAGGTTGTTTTGAAGTGCTGTCAACTAATATGATAAAAAACGTATAGAATCCTGGGTTCTAAATTAGAAATTTGTGAACAGAAAGTGATTTGGAAGTGCTTATCCACTGTATTAATATGTCTTTTGTTTTCAGACAAAATCCTATTAACAGTTTAATGGCAGTTTATTTTTTTTCCTTTGCTAATTTCTAAATTCCAATGTTCTCGCAATGTTTGGTGTTTCTCATATTCATACAATTTATAATCGTGCAATGCATTCACCATCAAAAGTGAAAGACAGAGAGACAGAGAAGTTTAAGTAGTTTAAGGTAAATTGGGTAGATTTCCTTTCAATAGTATGCTGTTTCTTCCAAACGCATTCCATCACATTTTCACTCTTCTTTTGATTTCTTCCATAATATCTCCATCTGTGCTGATTTGTTGTCCAAGGTACACAACTTTTGACTTCTTCTAGTATCCATTGATCTGCTTCAATTTTCTTAGATTTAACAAGGCTGGTAGACATGCCTTGGGTTCTACTCATTTTGCATTCATAGAAGTCCAGTTTTAGGTGTTCAGTCCAGGTGTTTTTGCAAATATGACGATCTCATCTGCAAACCTGAAGTTGTTCAAATAAGCCCTGTTCAACTTCATTCCTTTTTCTCCAGTCCAAATTCTTGAACACATCTTCAAGAGTGGCTGTAAAGAGTTTTAAAGATGTTTTTAACTAAAGCCTGACCATGGCCAGGGGTTGCAAATTAGTTCTGTGGTTTTAGCCTGTAACAATTTATACTGCATAGTCCATAATAAAAGAAAGATAGAAAGTCAGATTGTTCATGTAATATTGTTGTAGACATATTTAATAAGAGTTGTATATATATATATCTATATATCTATATCATCTAGCAGTGAATCGACAAGGAGATATGGCTATAGATATGTATATGTGATTAATAAATAAATCCATACAATCTAAATATTATGGATACATCTGTCCAAGAAAACTATTCTGTCAGTTGGGTGCAGTCTCTTAAAATGAGATCTATACTGACACAGGATGTCGTACACTTGGGCACTTGCTGTATGTGTTATGATGGTAACTGATATTTACAGCTTGCCTCCTTAAAGTAGCATATTAGAAGCCCAATTAACATTATGTTAGCCCCAGGCCATTGTGCACTGAGATTTCTGACCCCTGCTGTTTTTTAAACCCAGACACAGAAATGTAATATGGATAGCAGACTGCTATAACTAAAACAAAAGCTGGTCATGTGACATGCATTGATTTAAATATGTTTACATTAATATGAATCTATTTGTTTAATGCCCTGTGCAGACACCAATAAAATGGATTTAGGTGAATTAGTGTCTTTTTTGACCTTAATTTAAACGGACTACCTTCCATCCCAATTATATTATCAGAAAATTGTTCTTGGAGAGTTTTTATGTTTGAAATAGTTATTTAAGCTACACCTCCTATGTTCATATTGGAATAATTAACCTGTAATGAAAACATAAAGTTGATTTAAAAACTATATCATATATTTTATACTTTATTTTATATGTTATACTATATTCCTTAAATACATTGTGTAGGTGTGTGTGTATATACACTCACCTAAAGGATTATTAGGAACACCATACTAATACTGTGTTTGACCCCCTTTCGCCTTCAGAACTGCCTTAATTCTACGTGGCATTGATTCAACAAGGTGCTGAAAGCATTCTTTAGAAATGTTGGCCCATATTGATAGGATAGCATCTTGCAGTTGATGGAGATTTGTGGGATGCACATCCAGGGCACGAAGCTCCCGTTCCACCACATCCCAAAGATGCTCTATTGGGTTGAGATCTGGTGACTGTGGGGGCCAGTTTAGTACAGTGAACTCATTGTCATGTTCAAGAAACCAATTTGAAATGATTCGACCTTTGTGACATGGTGCATTATCCTGCTGGAAGTAGCCATCAGAGGATGGGTACATGGTGGTCATAAAGGGATGGACATGGTCAGAAACAATGCTCAGGTAGGCCGTGGCATTTAAACGATGCCCAATTGGCACTAAGGGGCCTAAAGTGTGCCAAGAAAACATCCCCCACACCATTACACCACCACCACCAGCCTGCACAGTGGTAACAAGGCATGATGGATCCATGTTCTCATTCTGTTTACGCCAAATTCTGACTCTACCATCTGAATGTCTCAACAGAAATCGAGACTCATCAGACCAGGCAACATTTTTCCAGTCTTCAACTGTCCAATTTTGGTGAGCTTGTGCAAATTGTAGCCTCTTTTTCCTATTTGTAGTGGAGATGAGTGGTACCCGGTGGGGTCTTCTGCTGTTGTAGCCCATCCGCCTCAAGGTTGTACGTGTTGTGGCTTCACAAATGCTTTGCTGCATACCTCGGTTGTAACGAGTGGTTATTTCAGTCAAAGTTGCTCTTCTTCTATCAGCTTGAATCAGTCGGCCCATTCTCCTCTGACCTCTAGCATCAACAAGGCATTTTCACCCACAGGACTGCCGCATAGATAGAAATTGATAGATATATAAATAAGGAATTTGTTGTTTATCTGTTTGTAAACGACCAAACCAGTAGTTTCCTTAGCTACCCATAAGTACCCAGGATTAACAGAAAGAACAACTCAATTGTCAAATAGTTCCCACTCATTATATTTTAATAATTCTTTCTACCAAAATCAAACAGTGTCTTTGTGTGTGACTGCCATCAAGGAGCTAAAATGCAAATTACTTTCCCATTCCATGGATAAGTTACATGGAATTGATTTAAAATATGCTTTTGCTATGACTAATTAAATGCTTTCATTAGTGCCCAAAGTATGGGCACTATATTTATATTCAAAAGAGACTGAGAAGATTTCTTTTTAAACATCCTATGGAGCTTGAAACAGTACCTTTTATTCGCTGCCAGGCCAGTCAAGCTGGCAAAAATGTAAACTCTAGTAGACTAATTAATATTGTAGAATGCATCGGCTTTTAAGAATTTGACACCTGCTGACTCTTAAACACATTTTGTGTTGTTTAAATATGACAATTATGTCATTTACATATCTAAGAGATTTGTGTGGTGATGCACATCCCCTAGGGCTCTTACTATTTATATATTTATTTATTTCCCCCTTCCATTGGCTGAAAATCACTCATAGATTTCGGCTCACAGATTCCACTTTTGTTTAATATGTCAGTTATAATTATAATTTAAATGATTATTTTATAATCCCACTGCATGCAAGAAAGCTCCAGTCTTTGGCTGAACCAGAGTCAGGCTGCGTATGACAAAGTTTGAAAAAATAAGAAATGTGCTAGTCAGATAATCAGAATCCATATAATTATTCATTGTAAATGTATACTAAAGGTTGTGAACTGCACCGATAATAGAAAGGTTTCTTTTTAAAGATCTTAATGATATATAGCCAAGCAAAATTTGTAGATATTTTTGTTTTTGTTTTTTAGAAACAGATATTTTCTTGTATATTTCTGTTTGTTTGTTTGTGTGTCTCTGAAGCATAATTTTAAATAGATTTACTCTGTCATAGTAAACAAGAAAATGTTAAAACATTTTTATCTTTTAGCTTTGCACTTCTATAACATTTAAGGATTGTTTTTTTGTTTTGTTGCTAAATATTTTTAATGTTCATTTTATAATCGAAGATTGCTTTCAAATTTATTTATTTTTAAGTTATGATATAAAAAAACATATATATATATATATATATATATATATATATATATATATATATATTCTGTTCACTGCTTCTCTATTGCTCCTCTTCATTTATATACTTAAACATCCAATACATTTGTAAAATAATAGTATGTAAGTGTGAAAACAGCCATCATTAGTAACTCAGATGATCTAAATGAATTACCTCAAATTAAATGGTTGAGCTAGATCTTTACTTTGGCTGAAAGGTTTATATAATATATCCCATAATATCTCCCCTTTCTGAGGATGTAGCAAACTGATGAAACATTATATTCAGTAGTTTTATGGGGAAGTTTTTTGGCAATTAAATAGACCAATTAGTGACAATTGGCTATTAACATTTCAACCTTCTATGTATTGTGTGTGTGTCAATGTAACAGTGCAGAACAATACAGTGGAAACAATGTATAGTACTTCCACTTTGTATACTGTGCCTGGAATAAAGGCAAAACGTTGACCACCCCCTACTAGATAACTAAATGTTAAGATTATTCTTTCTTCCAATCTTAAATGTATATGCTACATTGTGCAAGTTTGTAGTTTGCCTTTAGTGGATGGTTTAGTGGATCCACCCAATGTGCAGTGCACAAGCATCATACACTTGGATGTGAACTGGCTTGCAAGTTAGGCAACCATATACTGTATGCTTGTAATAATATTCCATAAATATCATCCAGACATCTCCATATGCTTTACCTATTTGTGTAAATATTCATAATAGCAATATACACTCACCTAAATGATTATTAGGAACACCATACTAATACTGTGTTTGACCCCCTTTCGCCTTCAGAACTGCCTTAATTCTACGTGGCATTGATTCAACAAGGTGCTGAAAGCATTCTTTAGAAATGTTGGCCCATATTGATAGGATAGCATCTTGCAGTTGATGGAGATATGTGGGATGCACATCCAGGACACGAAGCTCCCGTTCCACCACATCCCAAAGATGCTCTATTGGGTTGAGATCTGGTGACTGTGGGGGCCAGTTTAGTACAGTGAACTCATTGTCATGTTCAAGAAACCAATTTGAAATGATTCGACCTTTGTGACATGGTGCATTATCCTGCTGGAAGTAGCCATCAGAGGATGGGTACATGTTGGTCATAAAAGGATGGACATGGTCAGAAACAATGCTCAGGTAGGCCGTGGCATTTAAACGATGCCCAATTGGCACTAAGGGGCCTAAAGTGTGCCAAGAAAACATCCCCCACACCATTACACCACCACCACCAGCCTGCACAGTGGTAACAAGGCATGATGGATCCATGTTCTCATTCCGTTTACGCCAAATTCTGACTCTACCATCTGAATGTCTCAACAGAAATCGAGATTCATCAGACCAGGCAACATTTTTCCAGTCTTCAACTGTCCAATTTTGGTGAGCTTGTGCAAATTGTAGCCTCTTTTTCCTATTTGTAGTGGAGATGAGTGGTACCCGGTGGGGTCTTCTGCTGTTGTAGCCCATCCACCTCAAGGTTGTACGTGTTGTGGCTTCACAAATGCTTTGCTGCATACCTCAGTTGTAACGAGTGGTTATTTCAGTCAAAGTTGCTCTTCTATCAGCTTGAATCAGTCGGCCCATTCTCCTCTGACCTCTAGCATCAACAAGGCATTTTCACCCACAGGACTGCCGCATACTGGATGTTTTTCCCTTTTCACACCATTCTTTGTAAACCCTAGAAATGGTTGTGCGTGAAAATCCCAGTAACTGAGCAGATTGTGAAATACTCAGACCGGCCCGTCTGGCACCAACAACCATGCCACGCTCAAAATTGCTGAAATCACCTTTCTTTCCCATTCAGACATTCAGTTTGGAGTTCAGGAGATTGTCTTGACCAGGACCACACCCCTAAATGCATTGAAGCAACTGCCATGTGATTGGTTGGTTAGATAATTGCCTTAATGAGAAATTGAACAGGTGTTCCTAATAATCCTTTAGGTGAGTGTATATGGTATGTTTACACTACAGCCACTTTGACAGCAGTGGCATTCGATGCAGTGTTCGGCTCTTAAAAGTCACCTTCACTCCTATATATATAAGGAGAGAGATTGAGAGAGTGAGAGAGAGAGAGAGGTGCTTGTATGATAGAAAATCTGTACTTACATGTCCGCATTTTGACTAGAAAATGCATAAATTAGAATACATGAAATCCATCGTGAGTGCGTTACTTCACGTTGTTCTATGGAACAAACACTATAAGAAAGTATGCTTACACGGATTTCTAGGTGGTATCTGTATGTGACAACAATGAATGCTAAACTTGAGAACTGCTGTTATCCTGATATAGAGATGAATATGTATGCTAATGTAATATAAACGGATACTGGCCTGTATTACATTTGTGCTTCTGTTCGATGTAACCCACTTGGAATAAGCAGAGTTTATTCACTGGTGAGTGCATTTTCTTGTCACAATTGAATGGAACACAGCCTGTTCTGTTATGTGTAAAACTTCATAAACTAATGCCAAATGTATTATGCATGGAAACATCCCCCTTATATATAGGCTGAATATACACAACATTGTATTGAGTATGAGTGAGCTTTAATATTTACTCCATAGTAGGCTATGCACCCCCGCTGACGATTCTGCCATCACCTAAAGCTACTCCCATGAAAGATCTTTTAAGAAGAAAAACATTTTAAAGACAAGAGTTTTGAGAACAATTAACAAAAGCAACAGCAGAGTAAATGAATGAGTGAATTAAACAAATAAGTAAAATTAACAAAACTGAACTGAAACTGAAACAAACATTGACACGTTGCTGAAAAAAAACATAATGTAAAATGACATTCAATATCAACATATTTTCTCCCTGTGCTTGAACACTAAGCAACATTTCATTTCTATGGATGTTGAGCGCAACATCTAATTTGTGAAACTTTATTGCAGTTACAGTAAGCATTCTTTGTTTCCACTGCACACAAAGAGGCACATGAATAAACCTATGTAACACCTATACAAGCCTATGCCGATTGGGCTTTGTTTACATTTTGGCATTACTGTGAGAGGCTTTTTTGTGGCATGTTGGACTATGTAAGTAAAACCCTAAAACTGAATTTCATGGAATTAAATTATATTTCTATTGATTCCAATTCAGAATTCAAATTCTGTTTCCTGATTTTTCAATTTAAATTAATTTTCCAATTCTTGCATTGAATTGGAGTTTACCAACACATTCAGAATTGACCCCAACCCTATTAAGTACAACTCATTGTTAAGCATAAGACATAAGGATGTGGAAGATTTTTCTGAGGGTTATGTCACTTGTAACTTGCTCATACCATACCAGTCACAACAGCAACAGGGGAGCGATCATTCAGTGTGCTAAAACTACTCAAATCATATTTGTGCTCCACTAGGACAGAAGAAAGGCTTTATGAGCTAGCGCACCTGTACATAAGTAAGGACTTCAAACTAGTTTATAGAGATATTATTGATGAATTTGGTCTCAACAGTAGAATTGCATTTACCAAGAAACTCCTACATTGGAAACAGCTTATTTCAAGTGAAGACGTATATTTGTAGCAGTCGCACAAATAGAAAATTGTGCATCCTCACCGATTTCAATTACAGAGCTCCACCGAAATAGATCTTTTTGATTGGCAAGCACCAGAAACCAGTCTAGTTTGCTTGCATAATGGTGGTTGATATGTGTTTTCTTGCAAGATATGTCCCATAGTGATATGTGGATGTGAAGCAAAGATATGTTTTTGGTATGTTTAGAAATCCTGATTTAATGGATTTCATGGATATTTTAAGCACATTTTTTCCACTTCGAAATGACTCTGAATCGCGCATTTCAGGTCTCCAATTTTAACAATTTGCTGGGGGTTCCCCCAACACCCCACCCCCATGATTTACTCAATTGCCCTCATTTTGGCCCCACCTTCATGAATTCCTGGCTATGCCACTAAGTCATATGCTATAACATATGGGATCACCTTCAAATACAATCAATAAAATAATCAATAAAATCAACATAGAAACTCTCATTACAAAAATTATAATAAACAATACAGTTTCTGAAATGTCTTCTGAGATTTTAGATTGTTCAGTACTTTGCAGTACAACTTTATAGGGAATTGTGGAGTTATTTATCAAATTGTTGGATGTAGGGTGACATTTTAGGTGGTTTCTGTAATGACTAAAGAATGAGGGAAACACCTCAAGTTTGTATGTATAATAATATATGTAATAATTGAAAGCTCCCAGAAGCAGAGTGCAATTCTTAGCTGAAAGAGCAAGTTATTATGTGGCCAGTGATGACATTTGAAATGTCAATAAGATCTGTCATTTATTTGTGGGGGGTAGAAAAACAAGACAATATTGAATCACATACTAGAGATGCTTTCATGGATGATGTTAATGCACAATCTGTAAATTATTCTAACACTGTCACAAAGATTTGCAAAATTATAGAATGTATACAGACTGGGGTCAAATAGAAATACTTGTTCTGGCTCACCGACTGGATTCTTTTGGATTCTCCGGTCTTCTACAGTGGGGATTGTCTTGGAGAGAGTTGTAATAATGTCTCTGTATTGACAGCTGAAAATGTAACTTTAATATGCAGGGATTCCCCTGTCAGTGGGAACAATGTGCTTCAAAGTGCACATAGGAAGTATACAGTTTCATAGATCTGATGTTTACCTACATTCCAAAATCTTAAAATAATTCAAGACACATACCTTTATCAACTGGTTTCATGTATTTCTTGTATAGACAGTCTCATATGAAATGGATTATATTAACAATCAATGGGGGTGAATATCAATTATATACATACTTTAGACCTGAACAGTTTGTTTTTCTACATCATACTTTCGACTATACTTTTGGATGGTCAGCCTTTCTATACCACAGAGATTCTATACATTAAACATTGTTTTCCTTTGCACTTCTTATCCACATCTTTGTGAAATTTCAATTCAATAAGTATATTCTATCCTCCAATTGAGATGGCATTTTGGAAGGGTATACTGTACTACATTTAGTCAAGAACATTGCAGAAATGGCTCCTGATATTCAGTTTTTTTTGCATACTGACATGTTTTTGTTTTAGGTACACATGCTAAGTTTGATGATTAAGATTATTATGATGATTAATAATCACTCAACATAGTGCTTAATATCTTTACAAAAGTATTGTGACTTATAAATAGACTGCAAATACCATATTCCACTTTGAAATATTGCATATTACCAAGTTGTATTAAACAGCTCAGTCCTCTCTGAGGGAGACTATTTGTTTAAATTACAGTTTCTAGGTTCCAGTCCCATTATCATGAAAGATAGAAAGTTCCCTGTTGGGAGCACCTGTTTATGTGGGATAACTGTGGCCAGTCCCAGGGGAGGCTGTTCGATTGTTGCACATGGGTTTTACACAGATAAATCTCTGAAGAGCTCTGCAGAACTCCCAAGGAAAAAAGTAAATTTCCTTGGAGAATGATCCTTGAAAGGAAAATTAAGTTTTACAAATATATCAGAGCCATTCTATTTTTGTGTTGTCCATAGAATAAATTAAGTATCTCTCTCTCTCTCTCTCTCATACTATATAATACAGTTAGGTCCATAAATATTGGGACAGTGACACAATTGTCATAATTTGTATGCCACCACAATGGATTTCAAAGGAATTCATGAAGATGTAAACAGGAAACAGGAAGACCAGATTAGAGTTTGCCAAAAAACCTCTAAAGAGCCCTGTACAGTTCTGGAACAACATCCTATGGACAGATGAGACAAAGATCAACTTGTACCAGAATGATGGGAAGAGAAGAGTATAGAGAAGGGAAGGAACTGCTCATGATCCGAAGCATACCACCTCATCTGTGAAGCATGTTATGGCATGGGCATGTATGGCTGCCTTGTATTTATTGATGACGTGACTGCTGACAAAAGCAGCAGGATGAATTCTGAAGTCTTTAGGGTTATATTATCTGCTCAGATTCAGCCAAATGCTTCAAAACTCATTGCATGGCGCTTCACAGTGCATATGGACAATGACCCAAAGCATACTACGAAAGCAACATAAGACTTTTTTAAGGCAAAGAAATGGAATGTTCTGCAATGGCCAAGTCAGTCACCTGACCTGAATCCAACTGAGCAGCATTTCACTTGCAAAACTGAAGGCAAAATGCCCCAAGAACAAGCAGGAACTAAAGACAGCTGCAGTACAGGCCTGGCAGAGCATCACCAGGGAAGAAACCCAGCATCTGCTGATGTCTATGGGTTCCAGACTTTAGGCAGTCATTGACTGCAAAGGATTTGCAACCAAGTATTGAAACACAATTTAATTCATGATTATATTAGTTTGTCCAAATACTTTTGAGCCCCTAAAATTGGGGGGACCACATCTAAAAATTGGTGTAATTTCTACACCGTTCACCCAATTTGGATGTAACTACCCTCAGATTAAAGATTAAAGTCTACACTTAAAGCACATCTTGTTTCCTTTCATATCCACTGTGGTGGCCTACAGAGCCAAAATGATGACAATTGTGTCACTGTCCAAATACACCGATCAGCCATAACATTATGACCACCTGCCTAATATTGTGTAGGTCCCCCTTTTGCCGGCAAAACCCATCGAGGCATGGACACCACTAGACCTCTGAAGGTGTGCTGTGGTATCTGGCACCAAGACGTTAGCAGCAGATCCTTTAAGTCCTATAAGTTGCGAGGTGGGGCAACCATGGATCGGACTTGTTTGTCATCCCACAGATGCTCGATTGGATTGAGATCTGGGGAATTTGGAGGCCAAGTCAACACCTTGAACTCATGATTCATCAGACCAGGCCACCTTCTTCCATTGCTCCGTGGTCCAGTTCTGATGCTCACGTGACCATCATTGTAGGCGCTTTCGGCAGTGGACAGGGGTCAGCATGGGCACCCTGACTGGTCTGCGGCTACGCAGCCCCATACGCAACAAACTGTGCTGCACTGTGTGTTCTGACACCTTTCTATCAAAACCAGCATGACATTTTTCAGCAATTTGAGCTACAGTAGCTCGTCTGTTGGATCGGACCACACGGGCCAGCCTTCGCTCCCCACGTGCATCAGTGAGCCTAGGCCGCCCATGACCCTGTCACCTGATCACCGCTTTTCCTTCCTTGAACAACTTTTGATAGGTACTGACCACTGCAGCCCAGGAACACCCCACAAGAGCTGCAGTTTTGGAGATGCTCTGACCCAGTCGTCTAGCCATCACAATTTGGCCCTTGTCAAAGTCGCTCAGATCCTTACGCTTTCCCATTTTTCCTGCTCCTAACACATCAACTTTGAGGACAAAATGTTCACTTATCAGTGTTATTCACTTCACCTGTCAGTGGTCATAATGTTATGGCTGATCGGTGTATGTATGGACCTAACTGTATATAATCATCAGTCTATATCAATTCACTGCTGGATGAAGGCTTCCCCAAGATGTTTCCACTTGCCTTGATCTACATCTTATCCATGTCACAACTGCAAAGTTAATGATTTCATATTCCCATCTTTGATGTGGTCTTCTTCTAGGTACTTTGGGATCCATTCGAAAGCTTCCTTAGTCCATATTTGATCTGTTCTTCTTGCAAAGTGTCCTGCCCATTGATTTTAAAATTTTCAGTGTTTTAATGATAAGAGTTCAGAGAAGAGAAGATCAACAGATACTTGAAGATGTCAAAAGGTATGTCTTGGACCTTGGACAGCAAATTAGCACAGATGGAGATATTATGAAATAAATCAAAGAAGAGGGATGGAATATATTTGGAGTATATTTGGAAGAAACAGATGAAAGGAATTCTACCAATTTGGCCAAAGAGAAAAGTATTTAATAAATGCATACTTCCAGTTCTCACTTGGCTCTGAAACCTGCTCACTTAACAAAAAAAAACTATACAGAAACTGTAAATGACATAAAGAATCATGGAAAGTTGTATGCTTGGAATAACAAGGGATAGAAAAATAAATGAATGGATCTGAGAACAAACAAAACTATGTGACATTATCGAAAGAGTGAAAGAATGGCAATGGGCTGGACATATTGCTTGAAGAACAGATCAAAGATGGACCAAGGAAGCTATTGAGTGGATACCAAGAAATGAAAAAATACCTAGAAGATGGCCACAAGAAAGATGGGAAGATCAAATAATAACATTTGCAGGCGTGATATGGAATAGAGAATCTATAGATCAACGTAAAGTTGAAACATTTTGGGGAGGACTTCCATATATGGGCTGATGATGTATATATTATATATAATGTTCTATAGAAAAGTGTGTTATACATGCATTCTCATATGTAATTTTAATATTGAATTTGAAATTCCATACAATGGCAAATTATACACTTTGTTCTTCTACTCTAAAGATTCATTCTAGTTCATCCTCAATTACCTTTCACTTTGTACTCAGAAGGGTACTGAGTTCAGGAAACCTTAAGTGGCAATTGCAGATCAGTGTCTGTCAGGTGGTGGGTGCTATATGTATGTATGCAAGACAGGTTAAGGTACAAGCCATTGGAACAGTAAATTCCAAGAGAATGGAGTGAGGCTGTCAAAAACATCAGCCTCCAGTGCTGTTCAGTGCTCCAGTGCTAAGTTCCTCAAATAGGTGTGTATGCATAAGGGACTAAGTTGCTTTGCTTGTTCAAGGTAAACCAATGGTTTGTCTAAAAAGCACATTTGATGATCATAAGAATACATAGGGCTACACCAAGTCCAAACTTTGGGCTAACCCATAATTAGGTTTAGATATAAAATTTGCATTAAGCAGTTACATTTACTCAGCAATATATTGTGCCAATAACAGCATCGTCTGCATTCAAGCCAGGGATTTCTACTCACTTTTACTCATCAAATCATCTCGAAGCTGCATCTTTGGTGTGTCATTAGTAATACCTTAATGGTTAGGAAATATATTCTGACATAGGTAGGATTTTTAAGGTATATGTTGACACAGTGTGCACATATTAATACTTCTTCTGACCACACTCATATCAAAGCATGTGAAATCTGAACGACAATGTAGATTTACATTAATATTAGAGGTTTGGGATGTCTGTCACAACAGCATCCCATATGTGCCAAATGTTTCCTACCATGCTTTTAAATATTACAATTCAATACAGGTTCCCAAGGAGACATTGTTGCTTTTTTTTAGTATTGCATGTCTTTCAGGAAAGAGATAATGAGGCCATCATACCTGCTGATTGCCAAAATTGTCTGAATTAATAAACCTTTATTTCTGAGTTCTTTTTTTCTCCCTGTTTATTATTAGAGAAGAATTTATATTTCCTTTAATGCTCAACTGATGAATTTCTTCTTTGTTAAACAAAAGAGTAAATTGAAAAATCTTTGTTATCCCTTTTAATCTATCATTTGTGTTTTACCTCTTTTGCTGCTTCATTGTTTTTCCTGGAATTTTGTAGGAAAAAGGAATTAGTAGCCTGGAAATGTACAGTTGTGCTACATCCAAATTCTGTGTTGAATGAACCACTGGACACATTTTAACAGTGGCATCCCTATTATTGCATGGGAATGCCATCCCAAATAAAGAAGGCTTCTGTAAAACTCAGTTACTGCTTTGTGGGACGTAATTGTACTTGTTTTCAGAAAGCACGAAACAAAGCGGCTTGATAAGTGAGGTGTTGTTGTAAAAGTAAAACTAATTTTGCCTTCATTCACATGAACTATAGTAGGAGGAAGGTTTATTGTCCCTGGGAAGGTGATAAGGGAGAGTAATTGTATATTATACTGTCCGAGAACATCTGCCTGAAGACTGGTGGAGCAATTCATCTATCATGGACGATACAGCATTTTTTTTTTTTTTTTTTTTTTTTTGTCTTTCATCCTTAACCCATCCCCGCTGCTGGTCTGTGGGAAGGTTTTGATAGGGACTGTGCCTGGACTGGGGATCACATTAATCAGTCCCCTTGTTCAACACTCCAGCTGACATAATTACAACCTGCGCACAGCAGTTATTCAAGGCGAGTCCTTGTCACTCGTGGTGCAAAACTACACAGCTCAGATCCCCAAGGAGATTGCCTTATCACACAGAACAAGGGCTCACAGGAGTTGAAGAGAATAGAAATGGGAAAATGTCTTTCGGGAGCTGTATATATTCCTTTAAAATAAGACATTTGCTGGGTTTGTGAGGGACAGAGATGAACGCTGAGCAAGTTCTTTGGAATGTGTGCGTGTGTGTGTGCGCGTGTGTGCGTATATATATATATATATATATATATATATATATATATATATATATATATATATATATATATACAGACACACACACATACATATATTGCTAGTGCTCCAATACTGTGTAGTGATATATTAGAGCAAATGTTTTTTTCAATTTGAATGTTGATGCTGTGGACCCACTAGGGTCAGCTTAATTAGAGCTGTTCCATTTGCAAAGGGGTACACTTAAACTCCTGAAGACTTAAAAGTAAGTGAAGAAGTTGTAAAAATCTCACATATAAAGTAATGGATACAATTCAATAAGGACTACTATATTTAATTTACTACCACTTTATATATTACACTTTATATATATATATATATGCAAACATTACATTTCCCAGAATCACCATTGTATATCATCTTCATCATAATTTTCCTTTATTAATCAACTGCTGGATGAAGGCCTCCCCAAGATATATATATACACACACACCTTATATATAGCCATATATATAAAAAACAGCAGTTACCTTGCAGAATGATTTTGTTTTGTTTTTATGTGTACTTTCAAAGCTGGCAAAGTGAGTGTCTAAGTGAGATGTTATTAGTTTTTGGAATAATGGAAATATTGATCAGGTACAAGCTACAATAATAAATAATACATAGGTACTGTAGATGGTACCATCAACACAGACATTAACTCCTCAGTAGACAGGTATTTTTTTTATTTGTAACAACTACAGTGTTTTACACTTTTGTGGATTTTTTTTAAATAAAACTGCAAGTATATATACATTTTATTATTATACAATTATTATTATAAAATATTTGATTGACATAATAACGTACAAATCCACAGTTAACATACTAATTAGATATGTGATTTGTTTATTTGTTGACACTAATATTTTATAATCCTGTGCTGCTGCTTATCACGAAGTACAGTATATTGCTGTACTGCCAGAATCAGACGTTCCCCCATCTTTCATGTGACATATGGTGTATATGGTATTAAGAACGGGGCTACAAAAAGCCTTGAGGTTGATGTTATAGTCTGAATGCAAAGCATCGAAGCACTGGACATAATAAAATGCACTGAATAAACACTATATTGGGACTCTTAACATACACCATCCAGTTAGTCATTTGATATTTTTATTACCAACAGATTAATTCAATACAAAAGAACCAAAGAAGCTTATGATTGTAAATTACTTTGGTCCGTAAGACTTGAGCAACAGTCTTTCTTTTTTCCTGCTGTATAATGTAAATCACTGCTCTTAATATGACAGTGTTTCAGTTGGATATGGTTTACATAAGAGCAGGTGTGTTTATATTGCACGAGCTAGATGGGCATGAAATATAATGTGAGCTTTATATTATATTTATTTTGTGTTTAATATGTCATGAGAGAAGGCAGCATGTATTGTAGTATCACCTTATTCTTATTTAATGATGTTTTGTTTATTTATTTGTTTATCTGTTTATTTATCTACCTGCATACCTAACAGGTTTTGAAACAGTTACTTACATAAAGTGTAAGAGCTATTTTGCAGTCAAGTTTTTTCAGTCAGATGTTAATTTACCATATTTACACAAAGCTATTAATTTCATAGCTTCACCACTCTTTCTACTTGTTCCTTTTAAAAAATATATATTTTAATCAGTTTAACACCTGGAAATGTCCAGATGTTTTGCAATGTAATATATAAAAGCATTGCATAAAAGAGGAAACCCAATATTGTTTACATAATGTCACAAAAAATATTACATTATTTTTACTATAAAAAACATCTCTGTATTTTAATGCACACACAAATGTCATGCCACCTGCTCTAATGTGTGACTTGTTGGTAACTCTCTAGCTGTCAAGAGTAAAAATCCTTTATTTCTTCTTCAACATTATAACTTTATAGATGTAAGCATTAAATAGTTTTAGAAAGATAGAAAGACAGTTTTGCTTGTCAGCAAATATTTATATATTGAACAGTTAATTCTGATAGAAACTACCTAAACAATAAACTCAAAACGGACATGTAGTAATATACACTATCACTACAATTTATTTTATATATTTAGAATGACTGTATCCAATTATTCTTCCATGTTTATTCTCATATCTGCTCTACATAGGAGGAAGTGTTAATTGTCTATACTTAGTATTGCTTCTCAATTCTCAGTGGATAATTTTGAATTGTTTCATTTAAATATGTCAGTTTTAAAGGATGTTAATAATGCAATTAAAATCACTGCTAAGTAATGTAAACTTGCCAGGGTGTGTGTTTTATATATATCAAACATGCTCCTTTGTTTTATCTTTCAAGGTCCAACTGTGCTGAAAACATCCGCAAGCATATTCTTCACACAGGCAAACATGAGGGAGTGAAAATGTACAACTGCCCCAAGTGCGACTATGGAACCAATGCCCCAATGGATTTCCGCAATCATCTGAAAGAAATCCACCCGGACATTGAGAATCCAGATCTGGCTTACTTACATGCAGGTACATGATCATTTTATTTTATTATTATTATTTTTTTCAATTTGCCAATTAATTTCAGATGTCTGCCTCACATGTTTCTTAAGCAATATTTGTTTTTATTTGTATGTTTACATAGTTATACACAGCAATATACCTCAGTGTGATTTAATTTAGGGTGCCCTGTTTTCCTTCATAAGAAGGCTCATACTTTGGAATGCTGATAAATATAATGTGTGGCTGTGGTGTCTAATGTATTATTATTATTTATGTATTTTGTTACTACTACTATTATTATTATTATTATTATTATTATTATTATTATTATTATTATTATTATTTCAATTATTAGTGTACAATGATTTCTACTGCAGTTTATGAATTAATTTCACCACAGAAAGTCAAAAGCATGAAACCTTTTAGTTTTTTGTCAACATTGACAATAAGTTTATATGTGACATAGTGACGCTTGCTAAAAAGTAGTCATTCATCGTGGCAGATTCCTAAATCATCCACAACTGCACTCTAGAACACAATATGTTGCACAAACAATATTGATATGAAGACAAATGAGGAAACGGAGATGTAAGTAATAATCTGTAAATACATGAATTTAGGTGGGTTTGTGTAATGAAGTTATTGCTTGGAATAATGTTCAAAGTCCCGTAATGTACTGGTATCCATAAACATCGGGTAGTTGCAGTCTTTGAATTGAGCCCCTTTGTAGTCTTACCTATGTCTTCTACCTCCACTTAAAATATGTCCTGCCCAATCACTGAGGCTAACAATTATGTAATAAAATTGTTTACATTTTAATTAGACAAGAACTAGTCACAATTGTGGTAGAAGTAGCAATCTATGTAGTTTAGGTAGGCTTAGCATTATGTATATTGGACAGGACAAAAATACATAAGGAGAAGGGGTAATATTGTTCCTGTCTACATAACAGCTTATGGTAAGATTAAGAAAAGTAAGAAAAAGCAGCTCACTTTCTTTGGTTCTGAGAATTAGAATATCTCTTTATATTGTGAGGCTGTGTTCATTAGGAAATCAAATCCTCTGCCCAGAAGAAGCTCAACCCCAGTGTATGAGTCATGGTTCAGCTGGGACTTTGTTGTTTAGGGATCCTTACTGAGATAGGTGCTATATTAGTGTGAGTAGTAGTAGTAGTAGATGATGTTGTTGTGGTCTTTGATATGACACTCCATTACAAGATGATGTAATACCCATTAAAGTGCTTGTCAGCAGTAATGCACCTGTGATAAGCAGGCTAGCATCTGACTTTTGTACTTTTTGGTTTGGAGAGGATGTAAAATGCTTGCTTGTGGCTCGGGACCAATTGCAGTACTTGGGACAAGACCAAATTCAAATGTTGACCTACCTGAGAATCACAAACTTGTACCCTATCCAATTGTATTCTTAAATAGTATAAAGTAACTTCTGACAATGATTTCAACTACTATTAAGGTTGTATAGGTTGAAATTTGCAATGATTTGGTCTAGGCCTAAGTGTATATTTAAAATGTATCTGTAGTTTCTACTTTTCTTTTGAATTAAATGAAAGCTCTGGATGAGTAATGGTAAACGGTTTTTAAAATCAGGGGCCTTTGTTTTTTAAAGAGGAAATGTCCTTTTTTATGTGTTTGTCCTAATTCAGTTTTAGGAAATAATTGACTAAGAAGAAATGTGCATTAATATTGTTTATTGATTCAACATAATTCGGATACTCTGTAGGTTTCACTTCGATCAGATATCTATTGTGTCAAAGATCTGTGTGTTTTAGAAAACAAATAATGAGAGAGAATCACTGCATTCCAACTCCTCTCATCACTAAGAATCCTAATACAGGTGTGCATATTCACTAATCACCAAATAAGTGGATGCGCAGATGGCAAGGAAACAAATATAAGACAAAACTTACACCTTGTTGAATACAACAATGCCGCAAACATATAAAAGCATTTGTCTCTTTGCAGTCATTCAAAAAGTGCTCAAGTTGATTCAAGTATCGGTGCAAGCATTTCAGTTGCTCCTTATTTATGTCATCAGTGCTGTCCATCTTTCTGATGCATCTTTTCTTTAAGATCTCTATACAAATTTAGCATAAAAATGTTGTTTTCATACCCCTCAATATTTCTATTTTGTATTCTTCTGCTCATGCATTTCAAACAGAAACTTTTAACTTTTTCCTACAGTGATCTGCAGCTCCCATGCCCCTGTATGACAACACACATACAGGATGCACAGGACAGCGTGTTGTGTGCAGCCATTATCTGTAATCATTGCACACAGCGTGGGGCCTGCATTTCTAGCCCAAGTGTAGCTTCACAACTTCTGCCAGGAGAGTTTCACTTATATTAGTCCTTTTAAGTTATGAAAATGTTCAAACATCAAATCAAAGGAGGCAGAACAAGACAAAAAAAGGAGAGGGAAAAAAATTAACAAGGTAGATATTGAATTAACCTGCCTATGATTGTACTCTGTCAGAATAACACTTGGACTCTAAGCGAGAAGCAAATCATTTTTGATGGCTAGCCTTGCAATTTTTTTCTTTGAAAGCTACAGATCAAACAGGCTTACTCTTGTCACAGCTTAAACAGCAGACTTCTCAATAGACCACTAGATTGATTGACAAGCTGACATTCACATCCTTTGCGAAGATTTTTAATTTTCACATTGCGTTTCAAATTAAACTTCCACCTGGGATGAAAGAAATGGCTCTTTATTCTTTGAACAATATAAAAAAGTGAGAAAGAAGTAGCTGGAACCCACAGGTAAATCAAAAGATATTAAATCTTTACATATGAAATATTGCTGATGAGACATTATTGTAATTATTAAATGGTAATGACAATTATCCCCTTGCTCATGCTCCTTTGCAGTGGTGTCTTCAGTAGGGGATTGTGCCAATCAGTAACCAGGACAATTCATATGGTTTGATTTTGTTAAATTATGACTGGAAGACCTTTTTTGTCTGAGTACATAGTAGTGAGTTTAAGGCAACCCAACATTATTAATGAAAAATAGTGAGGTGCTTGGGGCATGTTTGCAGTGAATGTCACTTCTTTATCCTTGTAAATGGTCATTTTTCATTATGCTTCAAAATGTGTTACAAAGAAAAATGCAGGGAAGAAAAATCATGCAATGAACTCCTCTAATAGGTAGCCAAATGTCTTGTTTTCTTTGTTCATACTTTATCTCAGACAACTTTGAACATTTTAGCAGCCTTGCATTTTTTTGTCCTATTTCACTGTGTAATTTATTTTAATGTAATTTAATTTAGAATAGCTTTGATGTATTTTTTTCTCCCCACAGAACTGCCTATAAAGAGACAAATCCAAGTGCATGCACACACATAAGAATGCAGTTGCTTATTTACTATGATCATGTTTTCTTATACCAAGAAGGTGTTTGTGCAACTAAATGAATATGGAAAGATATTTGAGTTGATAAGAATCGTTCATATATCTGCTATAAAGTGTTTTTTCTACTTCTAGCAGAAGTTCAAAAGGGTGTGGAATGCAATGGTATGCATTCTGGGTGAAGCAATATATTAATACTTTGAAATCTGCTCAAAAATAAAAAGGGACACAAAAATAACTCTCATTATATATTACTAACTTTAATTCATTGTATGCAGTTTATGAACAATCTTGATCCCCTGCAAGATTTAATATAAAATCCAATTTTATTTTGTTGTCTTACCAAAATTGCACCAGTGAACCCTTGTTAATCTTGATCGATTTTCAAGTTTGATATTGATTTCCATCTAAAAAAAAATACAATATATCACTGACTGTTTTATAACCTGACACCAATTGATAAAGTATCTGCGCTGGAAGTGTCAGAAGAGGTTAATATTCATAGATTTTTATTGTGCTAAAAACATGGTAGAGTTACTGTCAAAAATGTAAGCTTAGTATTTTTGTAAATGTTTAAAATTGCGGCATCCAAGCTCTTTTTGGTACAGACCAAAAAAAAAAAGTAAGAAAAAAGGAGCAATGACAGATCTTTAATTCAGAAAGTGGTTATGAATTTCTGACCACCTGGGAGCTGAATTTAGCATTCTCAAACTGAAGCCCGAGTGCGATACTTAAAAGCTGCATAACCCCTGGCATTGTAAACGACAGTCACATTTAGCCTTTTCATCCACTTAACTACACGCTATTGATCTGAAGAAGGTGCCTAGGTATTTGATAGCTGGAATTATGAGCAATAAAAGGGTTCACTTCTTCAAACAAAAAAGTATATAATTAGCAGGGGAGGGCCCTAGCTTGACATTCCATTTGGAGCAGGTTGGAATTTAAACACAATGAATAGAACATTAGGGTTATGAGTATATGTAAGCACTGTGCTCGCTGTTTGCCTCCAAGCATGAACTTGTGTTCAGCAGGCAGTTTGTACATAGGGAAATGAGGAGAATTGTACAACCTTTCCATTTATCTCCATCACTGTGTGCTTGTCACAGGGGCACACAGGCAGTAACTAATGCAGCAGCTTGCATAGCATAGTTGACGATAAAGCACTCTCACTATCCTGCTTTATTTAGGCTAGACCACTAAATACTGAATCCGAAAGAGTATGATATTTTCTTAATTAATTACTTTTTGTATTACTTTTCAAAGGTGACAATGTCATTCATAGTATAAATGCTTATTTTTGTAGTAGTTTAGTTTTTAAGCCTGTTTAACGATAGGTTGCGAATGCAACCCTGGTTATCTGAAAAAGGAAGCACTGCCCAAGGGGTAGGGGTTTATGCGCACTTCCGTAGGAACCCGATCGAAACGTCACTCTATCAAAGCTGCCATTGGCCCCTGTGCTTGTCACTCAGAACAGGTCCCTTCCCACTTCCTGTTCTAAAAACTTGACGTCAGCGCAGGTTCGTCCTCTTTTGCCGGGAGTTAGGACTCCCGTGCGACCTTGCAACCCCTGGTTCTGTGTTGTCCTACCTGACTGATATTGTCTGGGATTAAATCAAAACGTTGACGCACCCGCTAATAGAAAACTACAGAACTGTTCTCAGTTGCGGCTGCATTTTCAGTAAGATGACACTTTCTTCTAATCATAAATGTAACCGCTATGATGTACAGGTTTGTAGTTTGCTATTAGCGGTGAGTCAAATTTTTTATTTAATCCAGCCCATTGTTACTCGGAATGACATACTGTGAGATTTCATATTGGATGAATCTCAGCAACAAACATGTACTTAAAAAATCTTTCTGTATTTAACCGAGAAAGAGAGTCACTAAATGTATCTTTTAAAAAAAAATTAACAGTAAATAATCAGAACTGAGCAGTCACTTTGATGTAATACAATTCCACTCAAGGCATAGGCTATTTGATAATACCATAGCAGTAAAACATTTTTGAAACCCTTTTGAAAACTTAATCATTTTCAGCACATTAACTATTTTTTAGGTTATACAGGAAACATGTAAACATATGCCATTAAATAAAAATGGCAACAACAATGTTATAACTCATTTATGACATGAAGTCAGTTCAATTAAATTCATTAACATTTCAACAGATTAAAAAGTATATTGAACGTTTTGATATCATAACATTTTAAATATATAGGAATTATGCTATTTTTGAACTTGGATTTATATATTCTCTTAACACTTGCAAATGGCTTCATGGCATGAACATAAATTAAAACAAAACAATAATGACCATGTTGCCATGTCATTTGTTATTTAAGGACATCCACACAGTCAAAATTTGCATTAATACTACAGAAATAATGTTTTAAATATGTTATTGTGTTGTTAAAACAACATGACAATGTAAATATGACGCCTACATCCTTAAAAATACTCCTAAAAACAATAACAGTATAAGCAAGTCACTCCAGATAACAAGTGACATTGTTGGATAACAGAAAGTGATCGTTTTCCGGTATGACAAAACACAAGTTTTAACTTATGGATCAGGCAATTACTTAACCATTTATATAAATGTATTACTTTGACCTACAGCTATTCAATGTCATCTTTCACATTAAATATACATTTAAAAAAATATATAAATGGTTTTTAAGTGTTGTCGAGTATGACACAGAATTTTGTACCCCAGTGCACCAGTGATCGAAAGATGAGACTAAGACCCCGTTCACACTTATTAGGTCGGCCCTAGGCCGCCTAAAATTTAGTTCAGCTTTTTCCCCAGACACCCCGTTCACATATGTGGTTTTAGGAGGCCTAAGTGCGTTCACATATGCTGGCGAAAAGGCGGCCTAAACTAAATGCATGCCGGGAAGTAAACAAATCTGCTCAAACAAACTAGTGACGCATGACATTAGGTCTGCTTACAGGTGTATGCAATGTATTTATAATCACAATTTATTAATATTGATGTAAATATATAGGCTATTGATCGGTTCTATATTTTCTTTGAAAGTAATCTTAATCCTTTGCAGCCAAAGCTTTCTAAAATAATTACAAATGTGCTGGTTCAATGGGGAATCGAATTTATATATTTCCCTTTTCAAATGTCTATCTTCGGTTCTGCAAGTCTAAAAGTGCTGTTATACAATCCACCCGAAAGCGAAGCACCTTTATTAGGACATCCACATTAAATCACAAAAAATCATGTATGCAATCGTATGCATCGAAAGCAGCCTCTGTGATGCATCTATAGTTATATCCTGAGACAGCAGCGCTGCACATTTTTTAACTGTTTTAACTTTATCTTCCATCCACATTGTAAACAGCGCTTTAATTTCTGCATCGTCCCAGTTGTTACCTCCAACGCCGGCATTTGTGATTGTACTGCTCAGCTCAATATAACTGCATTTCGGTTTGGATAGTAAACAGCTGGTCTCGTTTTAAAATGCATTGATTTGAATGGAAACCTGCTTCGGTTAAATTTATATAGTTTTAATGCAAAGTTCGGATAAGTTACCTGGTCACGTGTAAAATGCATGCTGTTAAATTCCAGAATTCAATCATACTTAGTACAAGAAAAAAACAATAGCAAGTTTACCAGCTACACACTTTTATTTTAATTGACTAATTTGAACTGTTTACATCATTATAACTCATTACTTAGCCTAGACTTTTTTAATATATATAAAGATGTGAGCTAGCGAAATGTATCAGTACATTTAAGGCTATAGATTGATATGATATTCAAACAATACAGAGACAATACTGTGTGTCCTGCAGCGCTGTAGCTGTTTCGGTGCCCGTGTTTATTCTGTAGGACGAAGCGGCGTATCTGGGGGCGGGGCTTGAGTTGCGTCACACGCTGATGCTTTCCACCCGGCCCAGGGCCCGTCGCGTTCACATTCACATTTTGCCCGGCATTAGGCTGCCTCAAAAGATTTAGGCCGGGTCAAAAAGCGGGACTAAATATCAAGTGTGAACGGGGTCTTACTAATCTTTTTGCACAGCCAGGGGGTCCTTCATAATCATCTGAACGATGTAATGTCCTGTCACATGGCTAGCAAAATGCATTCTGATGTAAAAATACTCCTGATTGTCTGTTGTCCAGAATGACATTGGAAGAAATCCCAATATGGGGACAAAAGTTTTTTTCATGTAAAAATGAAATTAAATTAAGAGTCTTTGCAATATTTTTATACATTAATGCAAGCACTCATACAATTATGTCCAACTGTTAGATCTAAGGTTTTATAGTTTTTTTATGAGTTTTTGTAACATTTTAGAATTTAAATTTTAGGTGTGGACAGTTATCCAATATGACATTTTGGATGATTGGATATTAATAGCTCCTAAAATTTTAAATACTCATGAAAAATACTCTTATCAGTGAATAAAGATAGGAGTGTTGAGACATATTATTCAGTTTTAATAACAAATAAAAATACATGTAATATTTGTAATATGCTTGGGACATTAAAATGCATGCATCACGTCATTGACCCTCATGCACTCTTTGAATTCCATGGGAGCATTGGCCGCTTGCTCCACTAGCCCAGCTAGGAGTGAGGCCACACCAGCTCTACAATGTCATACAAATGAACTATATACCACGGGGCGCAGGAATCAACTCATGCGCCACCCGCGGAACATAGAAGCAGTTGACGCCTGCCGATTAGACCAGCTAACGCAGGGCAACATTAGCTGTACTGTGCTGACAATTAACTATATACAGAGCGGAACACAAGAGCCTGCTCAAGTGCTTACCGCTGAGGACAGCAGCGGCGGTCTATTGCTCTATGGCACACAGCCAGAGCGGGCCACAGACCTGCTGACCAAGGAACTATGTACACAGCTTGGCAGGGAGAATTTCCATCAGCTGGGAACAGCAACAGTGAGCTCCAGTCTACACAAGCTAGAACGGAGTCACAGTCCTGCTGTTTACACGATATATATGTATATATAGCAGAGTACAAGCCAGATGCCTGCACCACCGCAACACAATGAATGAACTATATACAGGGCGGCCTCATAAGGCAACGTATCTGGAGGCTGCATGATAGACCCCGGGACGCATTGACAGGCTGTCAGCAAGTCCAGGTGCAGCTCACGTGGGTGCTCGACTGGAAGGCATAGTCCTGTGGAAGGGAAGACACGGTTCAATAGCTCCATCAGGATGCTCTTAACAGGGGGAGACTGGCAGAGGAAATCAGGAGCCAAAGCCCGTGGGCTACAGGGGCTCGACTGTAGTCAACACTGGATTCCCAATGGAAGGGACCGGTCCTGTCACATCCAACCTGTAGAACCCAGTCCCAGTGGGGTCCCAGTGGACTCGTAGGCCATGGTAATAGTGTCCACAATCCAATATAAGAGGCACTGCTTTAAAAGCACCTGGCCCCGTGTTCATGCTCCATAAGACATAAACAGATGGCCGAATGTCCTTATTGTGTTCCAAATAGCACCTGAGGACCCGCACAGGACAGAGCAGGTGAAGCCGACTCTCTTGCTCCGAAGAGAAGGTGATTACCAGCAGTCCAGCACTACATCAAGGCGCCATGCGGGCAGAAGGGGAGGCCGTAGCCGTTGAGCTCCCTTCAGAAACTGCGGACATGACATGCAGAGATGGCTGCCAGATACACTTTGAGTGTGGATGGGGACTTGCCCTGGTCCAACAGCTCTTGTGGCAAATTGGTCCCAGTGGCACACCAAGGGGGAAAATTTGTAAGGGCACCTTCCAGAACGCCAGAGTGACTGTGACTCAGCGTGCTTGATCATGGCGAGGAGGCATCTGTAAAGACCCGAACCACCGCTTCAGCGTCCTCAATCGGAAGAGGCCGAGGGGGAGGGTCTGTGATGCAGCTGCTAGGAGGCCCAGCAGCCTCTGGCAAGGGCACACCCTGACGCGAGCTCTCAGTGAGAAGAGGGAGAGACACGTGTATGGAGGCAACTCTCGCTGGCGCCAATACATAATTGAAGACATGGAGCCCCTTGCCATGCAACGGGGCTAACACGACATCCATGCACTTGGATAAAGTGCATGGGGCTAGTGACAGGCCAAAGGGGAGAACAGCAAACTCAAATGCTCGACCCTCGAAGAGGAAGCGGAGAAACTTCATGTATACCTGCGCAATAGGCATGTGAATGTAAGTGACTTTCAGATCAACAGTAATTAACCAGTTGCCAGGCCTGAGGCGGCGGTTCAGGTTTCTCCAATCCAAGATGGGACGGAAACTGTCATTTTCTTTGTGTACTAGGAAGTGTGGGGCTTAGAATCCCCCATGCTGCCCCAGTGTGGGCGCTTCACAAATTGCTCGCTTCTCCAGGAGAGTGGCGATTATGACCCAAAGTGCCACACACTGCAATGGGTCCCTCACTCACGTCCACACCACGCCTCAAAAGAGGGGTGGACGGCCCTGAAACTACAGAGAGAAGCCAACTGTTGCTAGGAGGTGTACGAGTGGGCCAGAGACTGCTGGAATGTCACAGGGCCGAAGCACAGGAGGGGAAGGGGGCAGAGATCTGCCAGCCGTCCTCCTGACACATGCCATGCCGCACTGCCTGAGGGCCAGGATGTAAGACCTGGTGCTGGGCTGCTGTGGGGGGCGCCTGCCTGCCGGTTCAAAGATCGACAGGGGTGCGGGACTGCTGCCTGGGCTGCTGCCTGGGAGCCAAGGTCGAGAGACGTCAAGCTCCTGAAGACTGCCTGTGGGGCTGGGCCGAGGGTGTAACAGGGTAGACCCTGGCTAGCTGCAGGGACTGTTCCCTCTCCTGGGGAGCGTGCATCAGCATCTCATAGGGGGCTTTGGCGGGGGCCTTTGTCGGACAGTCCCAGTTGGCTCTCGGGTTGTCCAGGAGGTCCTACAGCAGTGGGATGGCCCTTGTGGGCTGCTGCGGCCGGTGCTCCCTCTCAAACATGGAGTGTGGTGGGGTGGAGTGAGAGGGCCAGGGGATCTACAAGCAGTACACGGCCCGATCACCGCCCAAAACTCCCGGTACTGACTTACAGGAGCAAGGGGAGTATTGTTGCTCAATGGAGTGGGGTGGCGAGGACGGTTCCCCCTCCTTGAGCTCCGCCTCCAACTTCAAGCCCGCGTGTGGGCTGAGTAATAGGCGGTCCTCCTCCCAGATTACCTGTCTCCTGCCCTGTCTGCTACCTGGTGCCGGTCAGTGTTTGCACCAGGAGGCACACAACAGCTGAAACGCTGCCGCGACAAGTGGAACGGCAATGTTTATGGTCACAGGGGCACTGCAACACCAACCAGAAGTTGTTGCCAGACAGAACACTGTATATTCCAAGCACCAGGCGCAGGATACAAGTGCTGCGTTTTCGGGGACACCGGGTGATGCGGGGTCTGGGGTCTGGGGGGCCGAGGGTAGTAGCCACCAGCTGATGCGGGGCCTAGAACCAAGGCCGCTCCGAGGCCGAAGCTCCGGTGCGCGGATGGACAGGATCGAAATGAGCTATAAATATAACTAATAAGACACACAATTGCGAAACGGTGGTGAACAACACTTTTAGTGAGGCCAGCCAGCCGAAATACGCAGTTTTTAAGGTCTAATGCAACACACAGACACGGAAAGCTCTCAGGTCCAGCGAAACGGCAAAAGAGGATGAACCTCCGCTGACGTCACGTTTAATAGAACAGCAAGTGGGAAGGGACCTGTTCTGAGTGACGAGCGCAGGTGCTAATGCCAGCTTTGATAGAGTGACGTTTTCAATCAGGTTCATACAGAAGTGCGCAGAAACCCCTCCGCCTTGGGCAGTGCTTCCGACTTGAAAGATAACCTATTTAGTCGCTTGCAGACATATAAACTGGAGTTTTCAGTGAATCGTAAAGTTATAAAATTTTTGACCTATGACACCTTGTTATAAGAGTGATAATGTTTCTGGTTATATATAGGAATACAAAAGGTATTGGGACAATAAACCAAAAAGCAAAATAACACAATATATTGTGTACACAATATATTATTATTATTATTATTATTATTATTATTATTATTATTATTTTATTTCTTGGCAGATGCCCTTATCCAGGGTGACTTACAACATAAGTGCAATACAAAGTACAAGAATACAGTTAAGTACAAGGCATCAAACATTACAAAATCAAATTTACATTATACCAAGCAATTCAAAGTATAATACATTTTACAACTTCAAATATAATAGAGTATAGTTCACCTTTGACCTCAGTGACAGTGCCATTTGATAGATGGCCAAAGGAATACTGAGGTTCCTGCACTTTCTTCCTTATCTACCGACTGGTGTATAAGTTCATCCCAGGACTGTTCTGTTGTATTGAGGTCAGGATTCTACTCTCCCTGAAGCACTATGTGGCTTTGTGACAAACCCTCAGTATGAAATACAATCAATGACAGTAGTGCATTGATCTACAAAATATCACAATGCATACAGTCAGTGATGGTATCCTACATCAAAAGGAACCTCAACATAGCATTTTACATAGCAATTAATTTCTGCCAAAGGGAAGTTTGTCATAATTCTTTTAGAAAGATACAATAGTATATTTCTACCTTTACACAACCATTTGCAGCTGAACAACATTTTTATTTTGCTTTATAATTATTCCATTTTAACTATAATTTACAGTCTAATAACTTAATAATGGGTAATACAAAAACTCCTGAGTCTGAAGGTTTTATTGTAATTAGTTTATTATAACTAATGTAGATTAGAAGCAGGAAGAAAGAAAGGCTTGAAACCTGAAATACAGTTCAAAATAAACTCAAGCAAACAGGAACACAACACAAATTCCTCCACAACAGGAATTTCCCATCCTACTTTTTTCTTGAACGATAGAACTTCCAGTCACCACACACATACACTTGTTAAACTAATCCAGATGACTGGAGAAATTGTTAATTCCCTTATGAGTTGTGCATTTTGCGTGCTGAGTAAACGACTCAGGTAGCCAGGGGCGTAGGTTTCGTTTCAGTATTGGGGGGGCATGCACTTTGAGTCCACCTGAGAGGGTGGGGGGAGCGGAGGACTCAAAGTCCAATGGGGTGAGGGGGGGTTGACGTGTCTATATTCTTGTCAAGTGGGAGTGGAGGGGTGGGGGGTTGTGCACTGTCAGTATGTCCCCTACACCTTTGGAGCCAGCATACATTATCATGGGGAACAATTTTACATTCTCTCAACACTGGGGAACCTGTCCTCACCTAAACCTATGTCTAAGCAGGGCTGTGGCTGCATGTCTACTAATGTGTTTAACCTGTTTAACCTTAGAGGATAGCAGAGAGCTCACACAAACCATTCTGAAAAACCTTGGGAAATATATATCCATATAGTACATTGTTATAAACTACATCAGTATGGTTTTGACACACTCATGTGAAATGAATGTTTTCAGCATTGATGCAACAATCAGCTACACACTGACAATATGTATTTTAGGACAATATTCATTGCATTATTGTACAGAAAATGATGAATACTGAATACTGTGTTGGAACAGAGGGAGTTAGAGATGTAGCTTGGAATAGCTATCTTTCTGCATATTGTATGAATTAAATTGTTTTCAAAAAGTATTCATTTATATGATACATAGAATATTGCATAATGAATGTTGCACCATGGCATGTATGGAGTGAAGTTGTATATTGTTAGGTACTTAGAATTTGTTTAAATTATGTATTTAAATGTGGCAGATGTTGACTGATTTATGCATCTGAAATGGCTACATCTGTTTTTGCCCTACACATTTCCCTTTACGCTTCTTCAGCTTTAAGTTTCTAAAGTTTGTAAGTTGACTTTATCCTGTAAAGCAAAACTGAATCACTGATCAAGTAGGGAAAGAAATAACATACACACACAATAAAAAAAAAAAAACTCTGTTTGATCTGGCCCAGTTTATATCATATACTGACTTCAGATTTGTAGGTAACTGTTGCATATATAACATGAAAGCACAGGTGAGTCAAAGCACAGACCTTGATTGATGTTGATTTAGCAATCATGAGCTCTTTGGTCTGAAAAGAAAGGTGTATGAAAAACCCATATGATGCATGCTGCAGTGCAGAACACTTCTGCTTTTTCTAAGAGCCAGTATCGTCCTCAATGTATTCTGTGTGTAACCCCGTTACACCTTTCGTTCAGATTGCTTCACAGGAGATAGATCACAAGCCAAAGGCATGAGGGCAGTACACAAACACTACACTTTGCCCTTGAGACTGGCTGCCCTGAAGAGAAGGAAGCCTTTCTCTTGAAAAGGAAATTTTGATATGCTTAAGGACCTGCAAACCTAAATTATGAACACTATTGACTTAAGAGAAAAACTAATTTGTGTTTGCTGTTGTGTATTTTTTACACTGTTGAATGCTTTTAGTTTCTGTCTTTGCTTTTTTTTTGTTGTTGTTGTTGTTGTTGTTGTTTTCGGGTGATTGATCATGGTGCTTATCTTCTTGTGCATAAAGAAGATGTTGTAGGTCCTTGGTATTTGGAAATGTTACACACTTCACTGGATTGTGTGGATTTGCTGTAGAATATAGATTGCATTTGCAGAGCAGCTGTTAAGTGAGAAAAATTAGAAAGATGAATTAGAAGATAATCCATCCAATTTGAAATGCCTTCCCACAGTGTGGTGTTAAAGCACCTTCAGCAGTACAAAGGCATAATCCAGAAGCAGTGTTTGGGTACATTAGACTGCCGATTTGTGAATTACCAACACAGTGATGGAAAAATGCATGCTGCAAGAAAGTGTGAAATTATCGCTACACATACATTTATTAGAGAAAACATTTATTTTCTTCCCATTTCTATGTGTAATTGCTGATCTTTGGGGCATAACAACCTTATGTTTCATACATTTATTTAAATAATCCTCTACATGCCACAACGTATGGCATTATTGCCATGATGTAACACATTGTTTGCTCAGCTCTCACTGTGCACTAATATGGTTTCTGTTAATACGCAAGATTTATGGTATTGATTTAAGTTCCTAGAAGTACAACAGATACTATTCAACCCTTTTTTGTAGTAGTTGTTGTTGTTATGATTAAAATATAGGAGATTTGTCCTGCAGGCAATTGTATTTTATTATTTCTTTTATCATGTTTTTTAACAGCTTGTCCCCTGTGACCCATATTTTGAAACTTTTCAAACTCCACCTTTTTTATTTAAATTGTTGTAATATTATTTTTATATTATTTTTTATATATTGCATTATGTTTTCTTGTTTTTAGACAAGCAAATAATGGATTGTAGTAGAGGTCATATGCTAGAAAGAGGTTTGTTTTGTTGAAGGGCACTGTGGATGCCAGTACTTATTTTTTGATATTTTGGATGTCAGTGAACTGCCAGCATTGATGGAATTATTTCATGAGGGCCCATCAATCTACCAGCATGATAACACACTGTTTCATAAAGCTGGGAGTGTAGCATTGTGGTTCAAGTTGAATAATGCCAAATACATCACATGCCTTCAATACCATATAATACTTCTGGAATTAAATGTAATACCAAATCCAGAATACACCAACATATCCTGCTGTACTAGGAACTGAGTTATGGGGGATGACTCTCTCAAAAGGTAGTGAAAAGTGTCCATTCTAGGATTTCAAGCAGTTATTAAGCTGAAGGTGGACCTATACTCTGATAAACTAAACATGAAAGCATAGACATTGTTTTTTTTTTGTTAGTTTCTTGTCCATGCCCCAAGAGTTCTGGTAATATACTGTAAATCCTGCTCTCATGTAATTAAAATATTTTTGGGGGAAATGTGTAGAAGAGTGTATGGTCCAACCTTAGTTCTGCTGCCTTGCATTGGGCTTTCTTTACAGAGGTTTGGCCCTGGCAGGTTCAGTATGCCAGTGTTACCTGTAATTCAATACAGCAGCACCCTGTTTACAAAATCCAGATTTCCTTTGCTGTCAGTTAGAGCAATCAGCACAAAGAGCAGGAGCCTTTCGGAACTAAATAAACAATGAAGAAAACGTTCAGGGCTGCCGGTAACCCTTCACAGGTAATTTAACAGCCTTTGACTACAAGACATCAGTTATTGTAGATGTCTGCCGAGTATGAAATCTGACATTCTGTCTTCTGTGTTCTGCCAATAGCTGTGTGTACAGGCTTTCTCTCTTTCACTGTGGTTCATGCAAGCTCCCACAGTGCATTGTGCACTAAAGGGTTGAACCTAAGTAGGCTTTTATTATGACAGACGTCCACACCTACATGCTGTCAAACAAAGCATTTTGAAGCTTGGATGATGTGCAATACCGAAGTATTGATACGATAAATGAATACAAAGTTGAGGGAATGCTAAAGCAAACAAATTGTTGAGTTTCCAATCTAAGTCTCAAAGTTGTTAATCTTCACAGATTGTATCATGTTGATGTGGATTGCACCATTTCACTGTAAAAGTGGCTCTGTTTATCCATATTATTCCAATGCAATTGTACAGCATTATTAACTCCCCATCTTACGTGCATTCATGGGTATTTTTCTCCTCTTTCATCTCTAAAATTATGTTTTATCCATTCAACTGTATTAATACTTATAATGGTGAATAAGGGTTACATAAACAGAAAGGAAAAATTCAGCAATGATGTACTTTTATACAGTAGTCAGATGTCTTTCATCTAATAATGTATTTATCTCTCGCTTGTTATAGTATGAATCTTCAACTGTACAGTATTTTCTATTTTGCATAAGAGTTATTCCTATGCCTTGTTTTGCACAGGTTTGAATCAGTTCAGCTTGTTTTTGTGTTTATTTTCTCAGTTTCAACCCAGTTTCATTCATCCTTGTAAATGGATTAGTTCCATTTGATTCCCAAGTCCTAATTCCCAATATCTACATTAAAATAAACATACATTTAACAGAGTTATTAGTTACCCAGATCTGACAACTAAAGCTCAGTTTCATTAATTGAATACCAACCCACTTTCATACTTTTAGAGAAATAAACAGTTTTGACAGTCAAATCACCATTATTTGACAGCACTGCAGAAGAAAAGTAAAGAAAAAAAAGCACCAAAAATTCTGGTACAGTGTGTCCAAGTAGTAACTCTTAAAATACTTAAACATAGTGCAGAGCTTCATAAAAATCCTATAGCTGCTCTGAAAGTAGATGACAATCTAAATCATTTTTTTGAAACAGTTAAATAGGTGGTTAAAAGTTGTTAAGTTACATGACCAAAGTGCATTTACTTGGCAGCTAACACACACCTCGGAACCCTTCCAACATCTGCTTACTAAAATAAGGCTCCCCTTTGCCTGATGTTCCTCTGCCAAAAAATGTCAAACTATTCCTACTTGTTGTGACACATTTGTCCAGTGTGTTAGGACTAGCTGAGCTGACTATAGCTAAAGCAGCAGGTGCTAAACCAAGTTGCCTGAATGTATTCATTTTCGGGATTTACTTCCACTCATCTCACCACCTCACTCTTTAGTGGACCATGCCATTCTGGAAGCATTGACAGAGCTGAGTTTAAGGTACCAGGCTTCCCCTGTACAACGCTACCCACCCACCTGGGACTTCAACACCCATGGTGCAGGCATTTATCCACATTCTGTCTTTATGAAGTGCAAAACAGCAATTAATATACCCAAGGTTTCCGAGCCTGCTTGGCAGAGGTTTCTTTTGGGAAATACATGCTTAAAAAAAGGTCCTTTTAGTCCTTTTATGATTTTCAGATTGACATTAGCATTAGTCTGTAACAAAACAGCAACACATCATGAAAATTCATTTTTTTTTTAATTGTTCTTGGAAAAACCAGAACCTAAGAATACTGAGGTCTTTTATTTGCTTTTCCAAGTCATCTTTTAGTTCAAAACCCCTCTGTTGCTGAAATCATTAAGACCAGTTTTTGATGCTCTTCTCTCTTAAAAACAAATCATTTGCTTCCAGTGACTATAATAGTGCTTCCTTCAGAGATTTAACAGATGGAATAGAAGATAATGTATTTCAGTTATATTTTCATTTATTTCTGACATTTACAAATACACATTTCTGCACCCACCATGTGGCACTTTTTTTGTTGTTGGCTATAGCAGTAGTTTTAGTTTGATTAAACAATATTCTCCTCTGTCATTTTCAACATTTTCAAGCAATCAGTTTATTGAATTCAAGTGTGTGTATTTTTAACAAGTATGAAGTTATTACTTTAACTAACTCAATGTACACTGTGGTGTTGCTGTAATTATCTAAAGGTCAGTAACAAAATACAAGTATGCTTGTGTATGTGTATATATAACGATATCCATTTTAATGTAATTTTTTGGATATGACAGGTTTTGTATTGTTATTTGGCTAATAGTAATGTATTTCCTCATCTATGGTTTTATTTTACAGCTCAGTATAGGGCTCATATTGCACATCAAGCTGAATATTTTACTGCACAACCTGTTCAGGTGGAAACTAGTCACAGATTTGATGTACATTTCTTGTAGTACAATGGCTCACATTGTAAAGGGATATTCACACCACAGTGCTTTCTTGTTTAATTATTTAACCCCAAAGTGAAACATACAGAATGGATTATTACCTTTCACACTTGAGGTTAAATGCTACTGAATTTAAATGATGTTGTTTGCTGTGGAGAAAAACATAGAAAGATATGTGATATTTGAATGAAACACCCTGTCCATTTTTTGCATTACATTGTAGTGATAGGGCAGTAGCCAATAGACCAGTAACTAGGCACCCTATGATTACTATCTGTAATAAACAGAATAATTGGGAGATGGAGACTAAACAGATTTATATCTATAGCCTGGTTTCACAGACCTTGATTAGCACTAGTCTAGGACTACTCTACCTAAAATAACCTTGGGGAGTCCATGGCTAGTGCTAACGTGGGTCTGTGAAACCAGCCCTAAATCTTCTACACGATAGATTATATAGACTCATAGAGCTCCCTTTCAATGTTTTGATGCAACAGCATTTGGCTTTAAAATTAAATTACATTTAAACACAAACACAGTGAAAGATCTAGTAGGCAGAATAAAGAAATTCAACTTTATAGTTGCCTTTCACACCTGAACATGTTTTACATCCTTCTCATCCCAGCTGTAAAAGAAATGTGAAATGAGGTTAAAGTTGGATCAAACTCGTGTTCATTACATATACCTGGAACTTCAGTTAACTGATGAACTATTGAATTATTACCAGATACAAAACAGAAAAAAGTGTTTTCTCAATAACAAATGAGTGATCATATGTAGCACATCAGAATAGCAGTTATTAACTGCAGCCAGTACTGTTAAAATCTGAAGCTGTTTCTAATAAGTGCTTGTTTTATGTGAAAATTGTGTTAGTGAGCATACCTTTACATGGAAGTGTTGTTGCTTATTAGCCAAACCATCTGTGGAGTACAACTGGAAGACTGTATGACTCACAAGGGGCATTCTTGATAAAGATTATACATTTATGTATTCCTCAGATTAACTGCTTGCACACAGCATCTGCATTTACAATGTAAGTTTGTATCTGCTATATTTGTATTAAAGACTGGTAGCAAGTAAATGAATTTAAATAAATAGTCTCATTTTGAAAGTCTTTTTTCATAAAGTGGCACAATTGCATTTAAAATAATTGTATTTACAGAAAATACTATGGAAAAGTAGGAACATAATTTGGTTTTAACCAGATTTGAAGTTTCATGTAAGTTGTCTGCAGATTAATAATAATAATAATAATAATAATAATAATAATAATAATAATAATAATAATAATAATATTTGAGAATGCAGTGTAAACTAATAGATTTATGAATTCAAAATTATTAGATCTTTCCACCAAATTCCATAAAAAGACAGATGACCCATTTCATGTCAGCTGGAATCTTCCAGGAGAAATAAATAAATAATAAATAAATAAATAAAGTTTGGACTCAAAGCTAGTGGTTAACACCCCTTCTCCAACACACCTGCATGTTGGGACTTGATTATTGCAACTAGTGTGGTGTTAATTGGAAATATCCCCAGAGTGAAAAAAGCTAGAGATCTCTTTTCTTGTTTTGTAAGATCCTTATCAATTGGAATGCTATTTTTAAATTGTTAAAATCATATTTTGAGTTTTTTTTTTCACAGGTTTGCCTGTTATTTTTATTATTTTAAAGAGGGAGAGCAATGTTTGTTTAAACATTTTTCATAAACATGCTGCACACGTAGAATTGCTTTAGATATTACATTTCAGATCAAACAATTCAGAGGCATATGCCTCAGGGAATTCAAAAGCACCAAGCAAATGTTTAGCTTAAAATGGAGGATATTCAGACGGAGATAGTGAATTTCTAACTTATCCAGTAAATTGAGGCAGACCACACAACTCATGAGGGCTGCATAATGACTTGCTCCAACGAGCACGATAACTTGAGGGATTCTCTATTGCCCATTGCATGTTATATTTATCACACCAGTTTTATGATGTGCAAAGCATGATTGAAGTTTTTTTCTTTTTTTCTTTTGCAATTTTGATCAATTTGCATTTAGGGAATAATAACTATTATTAAAGATGAAGATTATGTCACAAAGATTTCTATACAAATATATACATATATAAATATGTATGTATAATTATTATTCACTAAATATTCAAGAGACAAATTTCATAAATGTTACTTCCTTAAATAAATTCAGGAGCACTGATTGAAAAATAGGTAACTGGGCTCGCATTATACATTATTCCCACTTATTTTGTTTAAAGATCACTGCTTTCCTAGGTGACTCAGAAATGAAAGCTGATTTGTTTTAATACTGACATCAACCTAGCTACGGGGAGATCTATGATACAAACAAAAAAGGGCTGATGTGCATTTTTCATGGTTAATGAACTATGCAAATTGAAAAGAGCCTGATAGGGCGTTAACAGCATATGTTCAATACATTGAAGTGCTAGAGATGTCTTGGACAATTGTTTAAGGTATCGTTATGTTCCCTACAGTTGGAGGTGTCCCGACACTTAAACTCAACATTCTAAGACATGTGTATATCTAATGAGACTACATCTGTACTGGGCACCGTTTGCTACATAGAGTACATGTTTATTGTGACACATTGTAAAGCAACTATGTGTAGTATGGCTGCAACCTTGTCATATTGCCCTTCCTTATTAAAACACCACCCTCCAAAATATAGTGGCATTCTACAGTATTATCACAACACTTCTCTGGTAAAAACATTAGCCTTCAACATGAGCTTCTATGTCAGGCTCTGTATGATGCACAAGGCCACACTACCATATACTGCTGTGTTCGTTGGATCATATACGTATTACTTATATGTCAAACCTGCTGACTTTAATATGGCAGGGCTATTTAATATAATTAATATAAACATAGACCAAGGGGAAATTGTGTGAGATCCTATTGAGCAATATACTTAATGTCCTTCCTAAAAAATATTGCTCTGCATTTACATCATCAGTCCAATAATTCCATATTGAGATTTTTCAGACTCATGACTTCACACACTTAAAAATTAAGAGAGTGTTTTATGGATTCCAACAGCTGTAGATATAAAACCTGTTATTTTGATCAATTCCATCAAACCGCTAGGGCCCAGACCAAATACCCATGTGCACAAATCACAAATTCCATTTACAAACTTGTTTGAGAGAATTATTTCTTCTGCATAATGCAAGCCTGTCATTCAGTACTGTGTTTCTATTTTGTAAATGGTAGGTGGGTCAAAGTTTTGATTTGGTCTGTGCCTTGATGAGAGATGCTGAATCACAGTAGAGTGACAAGTCTGAATATGCAGTCATTACAGATGCCGTGGCTTAGACCTTCAGTTTAGAATTAACAAAACTGATGTACATCAGGTTTTATAAGCTGGTCCAGTTTTCATATGTGAGTTACTTCAATTAAAGGTGTCAGCCGAAGAATATAATAATAATAACATACCAATAATAATTATAATAATAATAATATTGAAAAACAATAAAGTACATGGAAATGGAAGTTATACAACAAATTTGTGACTTATAACATTTAATACTAAGAAGTACTAATAATGTTAGTCATGATTTAATCTTGGTAAAAAGTGAGAAGTTACTTTTTTAGATAATTATAACTGTTTAAATGTATGAATTTAGCATTTATATATATATATATTTGTTTGTTTTTCAACTTGAATCCAATTTTGAGTTTGAAGACATTTGAGCGAATTTTCCATTGGAGCGAAAACCCTTTATACATCATCTAGATTCTTAGAGAGATCTCAGGTGCTCTGTTTTGAAGGATTGGGATACTAATGCTATTACAGCACTCTTTCGCGACCATTGACCTCTTCTTTGTTTAAAGGGGTTCAGGATCATAAATCTCATACTTGGCAATCTATATTATTGATTGACACCATACCCTAAAGTCGCAGTACAGGAAGTTGCTTTGGCATCTTTGATCCTTCAATGCTTTTTGTGCTGTAATGGCAAATAAGAGCCACCGCAACAAAGTTCTTAATGATCACGGGCTAATCATCCAGCTAACATGCAATTATCTTTTTACAGGATGCCCCCAAAGCTGCCATATACTTTCACTCATCTATATAACATTGTAAAATGCTTTTCTTCTTAGCTTTTTTCTTAATTGAATCCCTTGACTATTTGTCACTGAGGTAATTTGACCCAATATAGTGCTTTAGTGGCTACTAATCAGTGCCCTGCTTATTAGCTTTGGATCCCATTAAGTCTACAGTGATGTCTAAGTCAAGAACCTTTGTTTTTGTTTTTTGTTTATTTCCTTTTTATACAGCTACAGAAATACAACATAAATAAGCAATACTGTATCATTTTATGAACAATTTTCAATAGTATGGTGATTTAGTCATGCTCATTAATAAAAACATAGAATATCTAATCAACAAATTAGTAGCCTATATTGTATTTTTTATTTTCTTTTTTTGTCATGAAGAAAAAAGTCTAGCAACTGACTGTCTTGCTTTGATGAGACATCCAAGGACATTGGAATAAGTATTATGTGTTCAGTGGCTATTAACCACAAACAGACCATTTAAAAACAAAATATCTGTAAATAAGTAGATATAATATATTTTTATAGATAGATAGATAGATGTAAAATCAAAGCGCTGAGTCCTTTCAGATATGCCGAAAATAAGCTCAGTTTCACCATCTGATTGGACTGAAAAAAAAGCCACTTCTTTACTGGAGAAAAGCGGCACACTGAGACGAGTCAGGGGAACTCTCAAGGTATTAATCCTTTACAGTGTTTTGTTAGCATTTCAGTTGGTCTGGTTTCAGTGACAGAAGTAAAATCCTTGAAGGGTACAATCTGTGAAAGAAACTCAGGAGGGATGGAGAGAGTGTCTCTGCCGACTCCCTGTAGCCTAATTAAACGCTGAAGAAAGCCACTATGAAAGAGATTAAACCTAAAAGGGCAAATTAGCACTAAAAAGGGTGTGGCAAATTCACACATACACACAGTGCATGAAATCCCTTTTGACACCTACGGGGGAAAAAAAGAAAAAGGGAAGGAATAAAAAAAAAAAACTTTTATGCCTGGTGCTGCAATTCTTTCTAAATGCAGATTGCCTTATTAGTTTAAATATAAACCTCAGGATGATCTTTTATAATCTAGCGATGTTTGTCTATCTGTATGTGTTCAATTCTTTAGTGTGCTACTTTGCAGGGGGGAATCTCATTAGAGGCAGGCATAGTTAGTATTTCTGGCAGAAACCATGTGCATTTCAGGCAAGTGCCATAAAGCCTCAAAAGGAAAAAAAAAAAAAAAAGACAAGATTCTGTTTCTCCAAAAAAAAAAAAAGCGTACAAAACAAACTATAAAAAAAAAAAAAACAGTATCCGCCAGCAGCCCGATTTAGGATGCCAGCATACTTCTGATAGTGAATAATTTTAATCAAACAATTACCTAAGTGATGAATGTCTGTGGGCCCCAGCATTGATTTTTTTCCCCCACCAGTTAATCTCCAGACCTCCCCTGTAGCCGGTATGTTTACACTTATTTCCTTGCACCAGTATGGAACGTTTTTTTTTTTTTTTTTTTTCTCTTTCTCTTTTTTTTTTTCTTCCTTAAGCCTTTGTCAGTGACAGATTCGGCATACATCAGCTCCACCAGCCAAATATAGGTTGTATTTCTGATCTCACACATTCTTTCCTCCGTGATGAGCTGCAGCTAACAGTGAAGTGGCAGTTCTCGGTTAGCTCCCCGAACATCACGTCTGATAGGGGCAAACTGAAAATGGGTGGTTTTCTGAGAATAAAACAAGAGCCGAATTGCAGGGGAGGGGGTAGTGAGTGTGTAAGGGTGGGGTGTATGTGTGTGTTGGGGGGGAGTTCTAGAGATAGGGTATTAAAAATGCAGGTGTTCTAGCTTGACTGTATGGTGTGTCAGGAAATGTTCAGATTCCATGGAACAAGATAGATGAGCTATCAAATCACTCGTCACCCTATTTAACATAATGCTTTCATTTCTGACAGGGTCCTGCAGGCTGTCATTGAGCACTATCCTATTTCACTCTCTCTGGTTAAGATCTTACACCAGCTTTTCTTTCAGTTTGACAATAGCATAGCAGCTATTATAATGCACAGCAAGTCAGTCTTGGCTGTTGTGGTAATAGTGTGTTACAAACCAACCCCTACCCAGGCCTTGGTTCAACTTTACAAGTTTATATATAAAAGAAAAAGGTCCAAACATTAGAAGAATATTATTTCCAATGAAAGACAATCTTCAGTTTCAGGTTTAAGCAGTCATTTATTGAAAATCTAGCAGCCTTATGAATAAAAGTAATGTGCTGTTCTGCTTCATGTAGCAGTAAATTCTTCTTGTGGTTGGGAATATACAAAATGTACACAAGAACTGACAATGCCAATGATAAAATGAAAGCCCATTCCCCGATATGGTTTGGACAGTTTATTAATCAGTACATAACAATGCAAACATAAGCACACTTCTCTAAATAGATATAATCTCTTAACAGATGATTAAATTAAAACTTGGTCCTTGTGAAATGTCAGTGCTTACAATTTCAGCTCAGTGATAACTCCAATGAACAGAGTACAAATGTAATCTGGGACAAATCTAAACAAGGAATGTCTCAAATATGTAGCACGGCAACACTATATAACAAAGCAAAAACCTCATCCATTTCAGAAAAAGTTCAGTTTAACAATATTTGGAAGCGCTATAGGTAGTTTACCTTTGGTGTCATAGAATACTAATAACATTATTTAAATGTGTTTACTTGAAGCCACCTTGTTATACTTCCTGGAAATTATTTACGTTTTCAACTTACTGTATCAGGCCAATTCCAAAATGAATCTGTTCCTTTATACAAGCCGATGGTAAAGTAATCACAGTCAATGTAGCCACACACCTTCCGTGAGTTTATTTCATACAAGTAGGGAGAAACCAACCTCTTGAATCTTGACTCTGTATCTGCATTCCTGGGTCCTTATTTCTCTTCAGCCAGTGCAATATTTTATTTTAGCCCCAAGGGCAGACAAGGAACCTGTTTGGAATCAGAGCACTGGGAAAGACCTTTGTCCCCTTTCATCGTCCAGGACTGTCACTTCACAAGACCTCGGGGCTACATGATGTGATGTCAGTGGAAAATGTACCAAATATGGTGTGTTACCTATTGGCCTGGGGGTCTTTTCCAGTGAAACAGTTCAAATCCTTGCCAATCAACTCTTATTCCAAGTGTAATATCTGTAACTTTTTTATTTTTTAATCAGTGTTGTTTAAAAGACAGTACAGAGGGTGGGAGACATGTCTGTGTTCATTGTTTGAAAGCCAAGGAGGGGTTGATCCTCAATACATTTAAAAGTATGTATTAAAGTGTAAGTGTTGTTTTGGAAGGAATTAATCGTTTGCTTCCTTTCTCATGCTTTCTGTGTAGTAATTTAGTTCTGTACTTTTTTCCGACGGTAATGCAATTATTCCTTTTCATTTCCTTATCATTATAATGTGTCAGAGACATAAAACACCTCTTATTTGTTTAGCATTTTTCAATGTCCTCCAAAGCCTGACTGATTCAATTTTATGACCTCAAAACATAAATCCCATTCATTTTTTCCCATAGTCTGTCATTTGCTAAAATATGATCAACTGTGTTTCTGTACATGCTGTTTTACAAAAACTAATTTCATGTTCAAAATTCTTAGAAATGCCATCAATATAAAAATATGTGTTGTCCAGATATAATAGTGTTTGTATTTCCATATACTGCTCTTAATATTATTATTTGTAGTAGTAAATAGAGGAGTATTCATTTCACTATCGCCTATAATCTTTTTTTTTTTTTTACTTATTTTATTCAAGCACAAGTTTACATAAGCAAAGTTTCAGAATCAGAGAGAGGTCTAAATTTGCACAGACCAACCTGAGCCCACATGGCCAAGAGCCAGCATCACAAGCGCACCACCAGCTTGTTTTAATTGGCCTTTAATTTTTCAGTCTAGACTGAGTTCTGCTGCAAGGGTTATCGCAGTCTGAGAAGGAACACTATGCAATAGCAAGTCTGCTATAATATGTAGTGATCAATGGGAAATTGCCAAGCTAAATTCCTGTACCCCTTAAGGTGTTATTTTTTCAGTCTTATACGACCAAATCTTTGTCAGATTTCTGAAGTCACCTGTAAATGGTGATATCTGCTTTATTTCCAAGCTCTTATTTGCCTTGTCTTAGGTTTGTTGATATCTCAGCCCTATTAATGTATTTCTTAAACAGTGTAAAATATATCAATGGGCAAAGTGAAGCCTTGAAGCTTTGTTCTGGACAGGGCCTGCTTTGGGTTTTCTAGAGAATTTGGACTTTCCTAACTTTCCTTTCTGCCTGCATAGCTGGGGAATACAGATGCTTATATTTCCTTGCGATTGTGATCGCGTTATTGCCAATGCTATCTGTACAAGCCTGTGAATTGATAATCCTCCTTTTTATTACAAAGCCTTGGCTCGGAAAAAGGTAATAATTTATTGTTGCCACTATCTCTTCTTGACGATATATCTTGTGCCTTCACAGGACAAGTGTACACTCGCTGCTTTGTAAGCCCCTTTGTTTTTATATATTTTTTCCCTTTTTTTCCCTCTTCTGCTTGAAAAATGCATGTGGTTTCCTAACAATGCAAAGAGAATTGAGGAGATTGTTATTTCATGTTACAAATTAGGTTATTTCTTTCAGAAAATGAGAGAGAGAGGAGGGAGAAGGGAAAATCAAGCAGAGGACATTTTAGTTTAATATCATTTACCAGAAGGAACAAGCAACAGATTTAATGAGCTGGCGGGTCACCTATATCCAGCTGTTTCCAAGCAGCTTTATGAAACAGGGAACGCAGGTAACAGCAGGAGGTAAGCTTTATTACAAGCTCTCGAGGAGTAACAAAATCGATTTCTGCTTGAATGAATTAATTTAGATTATCAATTTATTACCAGCTACATGATTCCCATCAGGTCAACAATTCAAGGAATGATCAGGTCCAGCCCCTCTCATAGCACTTAACAATTACAGATTGCTTACTATGCTAGCAAAGCTTCCCTGTCTCACTGTGTTATTAACTACTCTGTGAGATGTGATACAAAATTGAATTCTAGACATTTGGGTTCTGTTGCTGATGTAACCTCTGTCTAGTGTTTTATTATTATTATTATTATTATTATTATTATTATTATTATTATTATTATTATTATTATTATTATTATTTTATATGTAGACAAGTAACTGTAGGGTTTTTTGAACTCGTTTTTTGTTGATAGCTCCAGTTAGAAATAAAAGTGTTTTTGAGTGGGTGGGGTTATGTTTTACCTTATTTACATTACATTATTTTTGTTAAAATGGTCAAATATGCCTGTCCTTAAAAAATTGTAGTTGGATGGAAGGTGAAAGTTTCATCTGTGAGAAAAACTGAGCAGGGTCAATTATTATATATGTGTCTTTTTACAGCACAGAAGACATATATTTGAAATAGTATAGTATAGTACATGTATGTTTTTTGGTGTAATATCTCTTAGGAACAAATTCACACCTAATTTATTGATACTAAGTCTACAATTCTCTATTTGTGCCATAGCAAACCTTCTTGAATGTGTATAGGTTGTGTGGTTTTAATATTAGCTTCAACATCATCATCAGTTCAAATTCTGAAGCTGTCGCAACATTTCCAAATTATCATATTCATTTTCTCCCATCAGAGCTTAATTTTATCTCCCTCTCTCTTCTTCCCCTTCTTTTTTTTTTCCCCTCGCCACAAGCAACGGGTGAACTTGCCATTCATCCTGATTGACAGCTCTCAAGTTTGCTAGAAAAAGCAGCTAATTTTTTGTCAGTGTATTTGACTGGTTTGCTGGCCTTATCTGAAACCCAATTTATTACTGTTTCTTGCTGAAAAAGAAGTTGCCAGTCAAACTGAATGACAGCTCTCAGATTTGCTAGTGAAATTGAAGGATTTTTTTTTTTTTTGATAGTTCTTAGTTCTTTTTTTACTAGCCCCTTATCCAACCTCCTGACAGCCTGGTTTAAGACCATTAATACAGTTTTCAAGCTGGTTCTCTATGGCAGAAAAACAAGAAGACCACTAGATGTAATGGTGTGTGACCTTTTATAAGTGATCTCTACACTATTATCACAGTATTATCTTAAAATGGACAAAGAGCATTTGGAAGCTGCTTGTTTTTTTATGTTTTTCACCCTATTAGATTGGAGGATTTAGAACAGCTGTTGTACAATTTAAACCGATATAAACACCATCCAATAGTAACCTGATAAGTCCTTTGTTTTGTGAAAGTATCCCTCTTGAATGAAACACTTTCAGGAGTAGACAGTACTTACACTTACTAGAAGTAGCTTGTTTTGTAAAAGAGTGTATAAGGTGAAGAACTGGAACATGTTTGAGTTTATTATTCATTTTCTGCAAAACATGCCAGTGCAGGAAGACATAACAGTTTGGTACAGTGTGAAAATGTACTTCAGTTGTATGAAGTTAGGTCTGATGCAGATAAAGTTGCCAGTTTACAGTGTGTAGACATTTTTTAATATGTTTATTCCCTAGTCACACAAAACCATTTGAAACTGGAAAAGTTACAGTAAGTTTCCATAGACCATTAAGACTCTAGTTGAGACAATTAACTCTTTGGAACCTAGATGTTTTCCCATTAAAAGAGCATTGGGGGACTTGAGGGGCTTTACAGTTACCTATTTGTATGCAATATGTGGTAATATGCCCTTACATTATTTCAGTTACCAGAACAACATACAGGGTGGGAGAGATATGAAGCCTTTCCAAATCTGTGTAAATTAATGAACAATTGTTTTGATGGAGATAGGACAACAAATGGACACAGTTTGAAGATCTTGACTGCTACTCTGTTGATCCCCATCTTAACTAATTTCAGCCAACTGGTATCCTTATCATTTTCTCAAGGCTAAATCAGTGCTCAACAAACCCTGAAAAGATTTAATTGACAAATAAATAAAGTTAAATGAATAGTATTTGTTAAACGAACAAAGAGTAATACTTTCAGCTGCAACTGAATATCAGTTACAGAGGGCTTGATTTTAACCTTTACATTGATTTCTGTAGAAGAAGAAAATTAGCCATCTTGCATATCTTAGTTGTGTTATACAGCTGCTTGCAAATGTGTCAATGCTGTCTGCTTGAAGAATGTCAGTGTTCAGTGTCTGAAAGGAACTATAGGGGGATTTGCAAATTGAATCTTTCCCTGGAATCGCTTCATAGTGACAGATTTAATTAGTATAAAGGATATAATTTAAAATCTAATGAGAATATTACTTTACTCCATTTCATTCCCTATAAAACATACAACCTAAAGATCTTAATATTCTTGATGGGGTGTATTGGGATTGTTTTATATGGTATATGTGTATATATATATCAGTGCCTATATCACTGGAGAAATATATTTGATCCCAGAATAAACAAATTCCTTTTCCTTTGGTAGGAAAGAGTTTTCCCAGTACACTGTGTACTGCACTGGTTCTGACTGAACCACAAACAGCAATCATCTGGTAATATGATTTAAGAAAATTGTGTTGGGGGTGGTCTTTTGTCATAAACTTTTGTGTTTGTTTGTTTTTAAATCTAAAACTAAATGTTATTTATTGTCCTATGTATGCAGCCATTTAAAAAGCAAACTTTACAACAGTATAACATTATTTAAAACAAAAAAAAATGTTGGTAATGTAATGGTTTTCATGTTTTACTTGAGTAGTATAGAGTAATGGGGAAATGTTCCACAGAGTAAATCCAACAGGACATAACATTCATATGGAAATTAATAAAACCCTTTTACCACCACTTTTATTAACAGAATACATTTTTCATTAATATTCTTCTATCTGACAAAGGTGCAAACAATACATAATAGAACTATATTCAAACTACTACAAAACATCAAATTTAGAAGTTTAACATTTGTTAGCGAACAGATACTTCCATACCAAGCAGCAAGAGGCAATTATGATGACAAACTTCAACATGACTTCAAAATACATGGCTATTCATCGGTTAAGGGATATAATATGAACACATGTATTTGAGCATGTGATAAATTAATAGTAACTGAAATGTAAATCTGGGATTACTGTCTACAGAATGATAAATTGTAACCAGTATCATCTTAAGGGAATGCCACAGAGAACATGGTCTTAATCTAATTTGAAGCCAATTTTTGGTGATTTTAGATAAAATATATAGAACTAGAATAAACCGATCAACCCACCATCCAGATGGACACAAAGAAGAATCCTCTGTCAAACAAAAAGATGCTGTCAATTACTGAAATTGTAATTTGCAACTAGTGGTTGGGTCAAAGTTTTTATTTGGTCCGGGCCATTGTCTATGAATTCCACATGATGGAGCTGCGGATAACACCATAAGATGATATATTAAAATATGCTTAAAACATGCAAAGTGTCTATGCATTCAGTGCTAAACAATGTCTGAATCATATTTAAAAACAAGGAATTCTACTAAACTTAGCAGATGACTTGGTGAGCATTAGTGAAAACTTTATGATTGTTTAAAATAATGAAAGGCATTGAACTGCAAGAAAGGGAGGCGAGAATCAACAACCTAATGCTTTTGTGTTAATGATACATTTAACAGTCTAGACAGTGTCAGAGTTGTGCTTGTAGAATTTTTGCCAGAGAAGGGTGTAAGATATGGAAACCTGAGTTAAAATTATCTGATATTATGGGTTGATGTAGTTGTGAACCAGACTTATGTCTTACTCTGTATACATGCTACTCATGTTGTGAATTTTATTGACATAAGCTCATATTGTCCAGATCTATTACATAATTCCTATCCTGATGTACATAGAAGCGAGGTTTGTTATAGCCCCTGCATAATGTATAATCTTTTCCTTCCTATTTTGTTGTTAATGCCGCCTGCTTTTTGAGCACATATAAAATGTACCATCAAGGCAGGGGTGTCAGACTCCAGTCATGAAGGGCCCGCTGTGTCTGCTGGGTATGGTTCCAACCCAGCTCTTGGCTCCTTAATTGCTCTAGTTAAACAATTAACTTTGTGAATTGAACCCTTGTCTTCAGACTCTGAAATGTTCTATTGGTTCAATGTGTTGAGTCATCAACAAATTGTAATGTATCGGCTATAAAAATCAAATATGGAAGTTTTAGGTAAGCCTACATGAGAAAAAAATTATGTAATTGGGAGCTCCTGTTGCAACAAAATCCAGCAGACACTGCAGCCCCCGGGACTGGAGTCGGACACCCCTGATCTAAGGGAAAGGCAAGGCTTAGGAAAGGAGACTTACCTGTCCATTGCCAACACTTGAGCAGCTCCATGAGGACTGAAACATTAAAAACTGAAAAATAATAATAATCACCAAGGACAGAAACAGTTCCATAATGTGTCAATTACATGGCATTGGTTCTTTTGGCTGGATAAGCTAACTAATGTCTGCCAATGTGAGGTAAACATTTAAACATAAACATCTAAATAGAATAGGCCTACTTTTTATTTTCAAGGCTTGAAAGAAAATTGAGTTGGCTGACAGGTTCCTCTACAGTCTCAAATACCATTTCTTCCGGCATCGTTTTTATCAGCAGTGCTTTAGATATTTTTGTTAGAAGCAAATGTATAATTTTTCAAGCAGTGGTTGTGATAAAGGTGTTCTCAGAAGGTAAACTCTACACACATTTATGTGTCAAGGTACAATAAACTGCATTATGATAGAGAACCTTGATACAACATAGAGTATCTCACCTGAATTGGAACTCACCAGTTCTTCATGACTATCTGCATCCAAACCCTGCAGGATACACAAAATTATGCAACCATAGATAGATGTATTTCATCCTGAACTGTTCTGCTGGTGTTTTTCCAGACCTGTGTGATCTGTTTTAGGGGTGCTCCTTTTAATATGGCAGGCCAAATTGTATACTAGTACTAAAAATTATAATTTTGAAGAAGAAGAAGAAGAAAACACAAACTGGATAATGCCTAAATAATGAACCTGCTTACTGACCAATATTGTTATATTATTTTACCTATATTTCTTGTTTTTCACTGTTTTCGTCAACAAATGCTGAAGTTCGTCCCCAGCTGCGGACTACCAAAGGTCTCCATTGCAACAAACCCCAAAATAACTGTTGCTGCCCTCTAGAGGAGACTAAGTATGGGACTAACTTTGTCCTACTCCAGCTACGGACTAACTGGATAGTAGTGTACTAGGTGGAACACATTTTGAAAAATGACAATGTATTGACAACTTTTCTAACTGAACTAAGTGCAACAAAATTTGCAAAATCACAGCATATTTGTAATGAGTTATGAACAGCGGCAAATGCTCTGGTGTAAATTGATCAAATTAACACCACAGCTAACAAAATAGAAATAATATTATATGTGTAAAAACTGTCAATTATAAGGTTTTATGAAATACCATGAAATAACCGAGAAAATATTGAAAGCTGTTCATGATTTTTTATCCATCTGGAATTTTAATGTAATATTATATGAATTAAATATTTGAAGTTATAAATAATAATGGGCTGTATGTAGCCTATAGTCCACTTGTGCAAATAGTATATTAGTATACCGTGCCCAGGGTTGGGCTGTGGGTCATCATTGAGCTCCAGCTTGGGACCGCAGTTCTTGTACAGTGGATCGGTGTTGGAGGTGCCAGGTCTGAAACTCTGCCAGTGTATTACATTCATTATTTTATTTAAAATAAATTCAGATTTATAGAAAAAAATATAATTCTGATGAATTTGTTTATTCACTATGCTACTAAATGAAATGTACTTTAAAAGTAAATTTGCTGCAAACAATCCATCAGAATTTCCTCTTCCTTGATTTCACTTCCTGTTTGATAGCATAAAAAACTATTATTCTTAGGACCGTAGTCCCCAAATTTACCTCTACTTTTTTCATTGCAATGGGTGCTAACTTAGTACACAGCTGGGGATGATCCCAAGATAGTACCGTACTATTGCAATTGACCCATATAGTATTGTGTGTCTATGTATATAAATCTATGTGTTGTTTTTTTCTACACATTTATTTACCTGTCAATCTCAATAAAGTTTAGACTAAAGATTAAAGTCTTACACCTACATATAAATTCTGATAAACAAGCATCGCAATGTTTTGTTAATCATTTTAGAAATATATTTTTCACAATGTTGTATCTTTTGGGGATGCTGTTTCAAAATCCCACACAAAAAGCAAGCAAGAAAAAGCTGTGAATCTGAATTAACTTTACATTTCAGTTTGTAATAAAATTCTGTACTTCCTCACACTTCATATTCCTACCCACTTTGGTTCACTTGTCTAGTAGTTATAGAATTTGAATTCACAAAAACTGCACTTAAGCTGCATCCCATCTGGTCCAGGTTTAATTGAATTAGTCTTATCACAAGAAGGAAGCATCTGCAATTAGGTTACTTGCTGATTACTAGATACTGTTATAGGGAACAGGTGTAAATAATTAGGAAATTGCAAAACAGGTATAATTTTTGATATTTATATGCTGGAATTAGGCCCTCTCCCACCTTACTATGTAATGGAGAGCTGGCATAACTTCATATTTTTTGTAAACATTTTCTACACCCTCCCCCAATGTGCAGATAAGCACTAAGGTCACAGACTATGCAAATGTTCCTGTTGGATTAATTAATTCTCTGTATAAAGACTCCCTTACCAGAACTATCCAGATATCAAATTATGTACAGAAGGCCAGGGGTAAAGGAGGGTGGGGGGGGTATTTCCATTTCTCATATTTTTCAGAGTTACATTTTCTGATTTATGAAATAGCTTAAGATCCCTGAACAGATCTGTATAAGGGCAAACATCATTGCACACTTACCCTCCCTGCCTGAATCCCCTGCCTCCGAACAGGGCACAGGGCTCATTGAATCACAGTTTGGACGGACCTGTGTTTAGTGTGTTTTGTGTACTGATTACTAGCTGTACTCTTGCCAGTCCTGAATAGTGCACCTTGCAGTGTTTTAGTAACTTCTCTGAGCAGTGCTGCAGTTGAAGACAGCTACTGGCAGCAGGCTAGGATGGGCAAATGACCTCAAAATCCTGAGGGCTTAACACAGCGGTGTTCCACATTATTGATAGCAGCAGAGATATTGACAGTCTGTGCTTGGAAGGAAAATAGGAGTTTGATATGACATATTGTGTGTCTCAGCAAGACTCATAAATAATTTTGACAAGTTTTTGTATGCATGGGAAAGTCCTTGATTCAGCCTCCCATAAAAATAAACTTCTATTATGGAATGTATTTGTCAAGTGGCGGTGTGATGGATGGAGCAGCGTTTACCCCTTGGCAGTTCGATGAGTTTTAGACGCAGAGCCTACCAGGAAGGATTTGCGGGCAGTACAGAAATAATTATTCAGTATGAAAAGGATAATTTCTGCACCTGCATTTTCATTTTTATTGTGTTTGTTTCCTTTCTTCATTCACGGCAGGTGGGGGGGGGTTACTAAAGGATTCATACTTTAATCTTATACAGAGGTAACAGAATCCTCTATTTAATTTGTATTTCTTTTTTCTTTTTGTTGTTTTGATAATGTGACTTGTGTAATGCACTCTTTCTTTTGGTATAGTCCATTTGGGTTAGATAAGTACCCCAGTACAGTCCTGTGCACCTTCTATTCTCTCTGAACAAAACATGATGGAATCCTGAAAATGCCAAATGGGGATACAAGTGTTTATGTTTAATATACAGTTAGGTCCATAAACATTTGGACGGTGACACAATTCTGAAGACAAAACACACCCAACAAAAAGCAGGAACTAAAGACAGCTGCAGTACAGGCCTGGCAGAGCATCACCAGGGAAGAAACCCAGCATCTGCTGATGTCTATGGGTTCCAGACTTTAGGCAGTCATTGACTGCAAAGGATTTGCAACCAAGTATTGAAACTCACAATTTAATTCATGATTATATTAATTTGTCCAAATACTTTTGAGCCCCTAAAATTGGGGGGACCACATCTAAAAATTGGTGTAATTTCTACACCGTTCACCCAATTTGGATGTAACTACCCTCAGATTAAAGATTAAAGTCTACACTTAAAGCACATCTTGTTTCCTTTCATATCCACTGTGGTGGCCAAAATGATGACAATTGTGTAACTGTCCAAATATTTACGGACCTAACTATTTAGTTAAAAAATACAGGCAGGCATATTAACTACAATGTGTAATGACATGCTCTTTTTGTCTCGTAGACCACATTGTTGGAGAATAGAAATGTATTAATATATTGTCAGCTTACTTTACTCAGGGGGCACACAGCCAGGTCAAATTAGTGGGAGTCACACCTGCTAACTACTGGTGAAAGGCAGTCCAACAGCTGTTTAATCCATAGCAGTTTGAGATGGGGGGCAAAATAAAAAGGTTTATTTAAATGAGAGACCCTTATCAGAAGTGTTTCCTGTTATAATGTGAATATTTCACATCCATCTGCTTTCTATAAATGTGTAGAAGATTTGAAAAGCACCAAGACAGTTTGCTTGGCATACTGTTTAAAATAATAATAATAAAAAGTACAGTCTTTTAGACAGTAGTATCATCCTCCTTTATTCTACAGAATACATCCCATTGTTGCATTTTGAGCATTGCTTAAATATGTGCTAATTTGGCTCAGGAGCAGCAACTAGGATAAGGTGAAAGAAGAAACTTGAATCCCCAGCAAGAGTTTCTCATCCTGATGATGGTTTGAATTGTATTATTTGGTCAATAGGTGTATAATGTTATCAGTACTATACATTCATGGCTGTAAACACAAACTGTTTCTTTTGTAGCCTTCAGCCAAGAAAACCTTACCTTTACTATTTAATTTGAAAGCTTAGATAGCTATTTGATTTAAATCCAAAAATGGAAGGACTCTGAAGGACCAGTCCATTCTTAGCCACACATGCAGGATTATAAACAGTTTAGTTATCCCATGAAAATCTGATCTCTATATCAGGACATGAGACCTTTAGGCAGTGTCTTATGACAATCTTAGTCTCTAACTGCAAGGAACTCCATTGTGTGAATTCATCAAGCACTTACTAACTCAACAGCAACATTGGTACCCTTGTGTAGTGTGAGTCCTGTCACTCTACTGAGCCCTCCACCAATGGTACTGGGACCGAGCTGGTCAAAGAGGGCCATTAATGTTGGCCTAAGAAACACAAACTATAATGGTCTAATGATCCTCATCAGGGGAAAAGTAGTTGTGAGTTTCACCGTGATGTAGTGGCAGGAAGGGCAGATTGTAGAAACCACAAACCCTCGCCTCCACTTTGTAAAAAATATTTTCTCAGGATGTTAAAAGGGCTTTTTTTATTGAATGCTCTGCACAGTGTGAACATGTTGTTCCTGTTATTAGCAAGGAGAGGGACTGATCGCCAAGAGAGTGGCTGACTATCATACAAGAGTTGGATCTTATTTGTTGTATCATGAAAGTAAACAAAACCAAAAGCCAGATTTCTGTAATATGAACTTAACAGGACAGATTTAGCCTAACTGCAGGAGTTTGTACAGACTTGGCATAATGTGATCTTGCCATTTTGAATGAATGCTGTTCAGTAATGACTTGCTTCCACCACAGGATCCCATGTCTGCTTACTGAATATTGTTTTTACTCTTTAACTTGGGTATGTATTAATGTTGTTGTAGTATATGTGATCTGGGATAATTAGTTGATAATTTGTAATTGACTGGTTTGGGTTTTAATTTAATTGCCTTAACTATAGACTGCTTACACTTCTTTTAGCTGTGTAGGAGTCAATGGATTTTGGAGGATCAATCCTGAAATATTAAAGTTGCTTCTATTTATTTGTACTCTAAAGTGGACAGAATGGTATTAATTTGTAATGGTTAGAGAAGCCACACCAAATAAGTCCATTCTGTGTTGTTTGCAGTCAATAATTTAAGAGAACTGTGTTACAGCCAGTTGAATAACTAAGAAATTAATAATCACAATCCATATAAAGGTGTGTATTGGAACAGGGCTGATATTAGACATCTTTTCTGGTAAAATAAATTTATTGCTGAGCAATATCACTTTTATTTATTATTCTGCTGCTGAGCTAAACACACTGAGCTATTAAAGAGGAAATCTGCAGTTTAGTTTAGTCACAGCAAAGCAACAATTTTAATTATCACCATACAAAGAAATTATGCCATGTTTTTCTTATTCTTCTTTTTTTTTCTTTTCCCTTTATGTGCAATTATGCTTCATTTGTTCCACTACAAAAGAAAGACTGGGTCGCCTGACATGTTAATAAAAGCAAAGAAAGTGTTAATGATAGCAAAATCCTGCAATCCTTGATTTATTCAAACAATCACAGGGAGGTATTACAGTGGATTTTTTTCTATTGATCAATCCCAGAATCCTTTTATTTGATGGTCAGATTGACAGCTGAGTAATTTATCTGTCTCCTATGACTGACAGCAGATAATGGAAAGGCATTTCAGCATGGCATAACAGCAGAGAATAATTTCCAATTTACTACTGAAGTTCTCATCAAAAGTACCCTTGCAAAAACACTAGATTTATCACTTCAATTACTGATATTTCACATTTAGTTTAAAGAGACATGTTTTAGTAATGTGACAGGCTTCACAGATTTTGAAACCTCTTCAGTCTTTTTTTTCTTTTTGTACACACGCTATCAAAATAATAGGAGAAAGATGTGAGGGAAAAGCAATTGTTATAGTTTCAGAACTTTTAATGCGCTCTCCCAAGAGATGGAGAGCCAGGCAGGTAATTGATGGTCATTGCCCAGTCTAGGGGAAAATACTTTATTCTACAAAGGATGTATACTGTGTGAAAGACAAGAAAAGCAACCAGATGCATCATGTATGCTTTAAATCTGATCTAAATGTGTTTATTGAAAGTGTACCTTACAAAGTGACAATAGTTAATATGAATGCATAGCTGTGGATTTTGGATTTTAGCTGAATATGGGGTGTATTTGGTCTAAATATGCCGTGTAATTTGATTCACTCAATCATTTTTTTTCCCTATTGATTTGTGGTACAATGTTGAGTTAGGGCTGTCCACTTTCAATTTTTGTTGTTGTTTTTGTTGGCCATCCATACCTGCCCTTAATGTTATATTAGTGTTGTTAATTCATGTCTGTTTCTAAATTAATAGAGAATCTGATAATGAATTTTGCATTTATGTATAATTGTTTTCTAGTAAAAGGACACTATTTAAACTCAGGTGATAGAGTATTGTACCTGTAATTCAACAGCACATTATCAAAAACAACATTTTCCAGAGTTACTCTCTGAATAGAAAGCTCATTTTTGCTGGTCAAAGAATGCCAATGGTTGATAAATGAGATAACCTGTTAATCAGTAGAAAAATCTAGTAGTTTATTCATCAAGGACTTGTGATTTTCATTCCCAGCACACACTACTATAATTTCTGCTGTATTACAATTTTGTTTTGTTTGTTTGTTTGTTTTTTGTCTGTTAATGTTACTGTTCTTGATGACCTCCCCTCTGAAGTTGTACATTATTTATACAACAGAAGTACTAATGTGCTAAATTTAGAGATATAGGTCTGATTGTAATCTATCCTCTCAGGATACAGCAGAAGCATTACACTGTAGCCATACAATACAAGATAAACAAACACTATCGTAAGTTCCTGAATTATGGGGAAAAGAAAACATACAAAGAACACATTTTGTCATTTAATTTCAAACCTGTTTTGTGATGTTGTATATCTTGCCCCTACATCTCAAACAAACCATGTTAAACCTTGGGGGAACCGGCATTAATTACTTACAGTTGTAATGTATTACAACTGAATATGCAAATCAAATGTTAATTTCACCAAACTCCTACTACTCCTGTAGTACCACCTGGAGTACTGGCTCTATGACTTATCCTGTTTCTCTTGCACTTTGTATTTTTTCTATCTCAGTCAAAAAGTACTATTCCACATTTCCATCAAAAGCTCACCAGGAAACTTGGTAATACTTTACAAAAATGAATGCAAATTCCTAACAAATTAATACATGAATACCAGAACAGAAATAATACCTGAATATCTCATGGACCTCCTCAGAGCATTGATGTTGATAAAATGTATAACCCCTAACCCCACACTTATGCTGTAACCCAAATCTTTACTCAGGTGTTATTCTTATGGTATGCACACATTAATTGATTTGAAATCTGTAGCCATTGTTGTAAAGTGTGGCTGCCCACAAACTTCTCTGTGGGGATAAAACCCATACACCTTTCTATCATGTAAACATTTTGATGTCAGATTCATTGCTGTAGTGTTTATATCTGTAAATGTCCTTATTTTACACACCAGTGTCAGTGTTCAATTGAAATCTTTCCAGTTTACAAGTCAACAAAGAATTAGATTTGCAGTATTCCCCTTCTACTGAAACCTCCATTTCCATATATAATTCCCTTCTCTAATCCCTTAAAGTATCTGTGCTGTTTTTGTGTGCTTTAACTGCCTTTTGAGCAATTCACTTTAGTGATTTAAGTGGCTCTGCACTCCTTGCTTATGCCACTACTTCTGATGTTTATACTTGTGATTTGCTCTTAATTTCAGTTTTTGTTTCCATCATATAGATTTCAATGAGGATTTTGTTTTTTTCTTCTAAATAATTTTACATACTAAAACATATACCTGAATGCCACAAGATGCCAGATTGGGAGACACCTCTCTCTTCCTGGCAGCAGATTCTTTCCAAAATAAAAGTTCATCCAACCTCCACCCCTGCCCCCAATAAAACACGCAAATGCCTATCTGTACAGACACTTTGTTGTTCTCTACATTTGCAGGGACTGTTTTTAACATGCATCTCCTCATAAATAATTAATGTTGGCACTGTGTTTTTTTCCTCCCTTAAAATGCCCGTATTAACATGACACATACTCAAAAGAAGGGCTACTTGTATGCAAACAAGTATTTTTACAGAGTCATTATTGAATGTTACTTCAATGCTGATTTTGTGAGGAGATGGAGAATGTGTTTTAAAACAAGTGACATGGGTGGGCATGTAGGCAGCATTGTTGATTTTTCAGTCCAGATATTTCAACCTGTGCATTTATTACCTGAAGTTTAAAACGTAATTGATCTTATGTCAGGTATGAAGAAAATGTATTCAATGCCCTCATTAGCTGCAGATGTAACAACATCACACCTGGAAAAAAACTGCTAGCCTCAAATTATGAAGTAAGAAAATTGTAGGAAGCAATGTATTTTTGAAAGCCCACAGGGGTGCTGTGTAGCTGTGGTTTCACATTGACGCGATCAGTGTTAAGGCTTGCTGGTCTTCTGGAGATTATCACTTTTTTACTTTGTGCAGGTGTTTGAAAACGTATTCCTTGATTCCAGAACTTCTTGAGGATGAACTGCAGACATTATGAACTGCACTGAGTAACGGAAAGGAAAGGTTTGCTGTTACTTGTCGTACTCGAGTCATTCAGATTTTTCAGTGCACATGTTCTCGAGTTTTAATTAATGGTTGGTCAGAACTGCAGAGATGAAAGGGCAGCAGACGTTTGAAAAAACGTATACTACAGTGAAATGCATACATAATCTGACAGTTCTGCTCCGAAGGAGCCAATGCACCCTTAATAAGAACTAATGAGAAAGTAAGTAGATTTTATTTTTTTTATTTTCTGAGGTGCAAACGACAGATGTTTGCATGAATGTGTTGTAAAAGTGATTGAAACATTTTAAGAAAACTGAAATGTTGTCAGTGCTACAAATTTATTTCACTCTGTGCAGATGTATGACACCAATTTCTCAGAACAGAGGCAGAATTAGCACAAAACACACACACATACACACACACACACAAACCATCTGGTTCCATAATTATCGGAAGATGCCCACATCTTTGGCTCCCTCCTGTTTGCAGAGTCTCAGTTTGCTTCCAGATTCGACTGAGCAGAGGCCATCCTATCATTTGAAAATAATTTGCCCTCATGTGAACATTGAATCTCCAAATTGTTACTAAACAAGCAACTGATTTGCGTATGTGTCACTTTGGCTATCAAGTTTAAACATATGACACAGTTAACAGCTGTTATGTAAAACATATGTATATTCACTGCCATATGTTTAAATTTGATGGAAGTTTCGCTTGATATCAGTTTTAAATATGGTGTGCTCAAATTAACACCCTAAAACGCCCCCAAGTATGTGCTACTTAGCAAAAAAAAAAAAAAGCATTTTCTTTATTTATTTTTTATTTTTTTGGTTTTAACTGTGACACTTTCCCCCCCTTTATTTAAATCCCTGAATCCAACCTTATGGTATTCAATCATTTTGATTAAAAGACCGATTTCTTATAGAACTGTGGGGAGTTGGAGGCGCGTAGCCAATGACATTTGAGAATTCATATATTTTCATAAACTTTTAACAATGTCAATGAGACATGTCTTCAATCTTGGCCACGCAACAGCAGGGTATTCAATCTTTCTTTAGTTTTGGACAGAAAATTTGAATATGAGCATAGTGTTATTAATGTGACAGTTCATATGCTAAGCTTCATGGGGATTCACAAGATTTTTATTAGTTGTTTTTTTTAGATAGTTGAACTAAAAAAAAAAAAGTCAGATGGTCAGATAGAGCTCAGTGACTTTAGCCACGCATTGTACATTTTTCTAATTTTTGCCACACAATTCGCATCAGCAACAAAATCAAGAATACTATTTTTTTCCTTCTTTCTTTCGACTTGCCCCTTTAAGAAAAATACGTGTTTATTCCAAATGTCCTTTACCACTGTGTATGTTGTGCTGTTGTGCACATGAATACACTGAAATGGGAAACGCATATATATATATATATATATTACTACCATCGTAATGAGTGCTGAGGCTAGTAGAGACCTAATTACCCTGGTAAAGATGTAAATACACAAAGGGAAGATTTTCATTCTGTTTCACCCTTATTACCACACTCTCCACTGGGGATGAAGTGGTAAGGCACTCGTTATGTTGGGTGTGGTGTATTTTAGTACTGGAGGGTGATAATGAAGGTTGAGAAACATCTAGATATGACACAGGGATTGTGTTGAGATTCCTTGACTTCTGAGAAAATGTCAAACAAAACCTTGATTTCTTGAGAGCTGGTGTAAAGCTTAGAATAAAACCTGATCCTTTTTAGCTGACTGGATTGTAATTGTATTTAAATAAACATGAAGGTTAGACGTAAAGAGACAACTGAAGGATAGAGGTCAAAGAATCTCAGAAAGGGCTGCAAATCATCCTCGGCTAAGAGACCTACAGTATTCACACACACAAATGCTGTGTATAGTATTTAACAGTGCAAAACTAGAAGGAAGGTAGTGCAGTGCTGGCAAAATACAATGTACTCCATGTCCTAATATATGTCCTTAACAACAACAACAACAACAACAACAACAATAATAATAATCACAATAAT